>NC_136494.1:144099404-144146904 GCF_053919585.1 Euprymna scolopes
AGTTTTGGTATTCATAGTTTTGGTATTCATGGTTTTGGTATACATGGTTTTGGTATTCATGGTTTTGATATTCATAGTTTTGGTATTCATGGTTTTGGTATTCATGGTTTTGGTATTCATAGTTTAGGTATTCATAGTTTTGGTATTCATGGTTTTGGTATTCATAGTTTTGGTATTCATAGTTTTGGTATTCATAGTTTTGGTATTCATAGTTTTGGCATGTCCCTGCATCTGTAAAGAATATGATTCTACTAGCAAAACAAGGAAAATAAATTTGCAAATCATATTTTTTGACCAATTGGAAACATTGCATCCAATTTTGACACGCTTTTTGGAACTTCTATTAATTAATTCATTTTTTATTTTCATGAACTTTACTAATTGTTGTTGTGGTCGTATGAAAAAAATACAATATATCTCCCTCATTTGTAGAAAGTTATATTTCTTCTTCTGGATAATTATATTGAAAATCATGTGATCTCATCTGTTGCGATTCATCCAACTACCAAACCAGAAATGCGTTAGTTTTCCGCTTTTACTGTTTAATCCAACGCAGTGCGTTAGAAGAATAATCGTTCATTTAATTTTAATATAAGGAGAAACAAAATGTGTAAATAAATAGACATCGTGTTTATATATATATATATATATATATATATATATATATATATATATATATATACGCGTTGACACACCAGTTCTCATCAGATCGCCGAAGTTAAGCAAAAGCCTGGCTAATTCCAGATGGGTGACAATTTGGGAATTCTAAGTGCTGTATGTGCTCTCTGCTTATCTCGGCATTTCTGGCTTCTAATAGGCGTCCAGTCATGGAATCGCATTCGTCTCTAATGCGTTGAGTATCGAAACTGATCTTTCACGTCTACATCTCAAAATCTATATTTTTATTACGTCATCACTCCACGTAGCCTAAAGAATCTTTAATGAACTATCAAATGTAAATATTTCATCATAACATAACTTTTTGACACCTTAAAATATTTCTGTCGAATATATTTTTTGTCAATAATAATAATCGACTGTTTGTATTTCATCATAATAATCGACCATTTTAATAGTTTCCGGTCAACGTAACACTTTTTTAATGATCTGTATTATTTCATAGTGTATTTTTTTAAATATTACCTACATATATTCTACCCTTCCGATTTGCCCTTATACCTACTTTTACTTATTATTTACCATTTTATCCTATTCCTTCATTCTCATTTAATCCCTAAATGTCATTATACCAGTGTTTCTCTATATTTGTATTTTATGTAATTCTAGCCCTTCTCCTTTTTGATGTACAAAATTTAGCTTCGAAATGCCATGGCCTAAGTGTTTTTTTTCTTAATTTTCCCCTTAGTTTTTTCTTTTCTGATGATATAATAATGTTATATATTAGTGATGGGACGATTCCAATATTTCTCCCGATTCTGATACAATTATCGATTTCGTGATAAATCCACGATTCCGATACAACTACTTATTCTGATTCCGACTTCTAAATATTTAACAATAAAATGGTGATTTTGTCCCGATTACTGTAAAACCATCTTATATGTGGATATATTTTTCAAACGTAAATATACATTTGTTGGGTGGGAGGGCAACTATTGAAATTAGTTTTACTTATAGTTTAAAATCAATAGATATTTATTGTTTCATTGTTACTATCACCAGTTGAAAATTATATTTTAAGATGGTTGTTCAAAAAATGAAGCTCGATGCTCATGTTGCACCTGAGAGCACGAAAAGCTAGGAGCATTCTGTTCACAAGTTCATTGTAGTTCTCTGCCTTATTGTTTCCAAGGAAGTTCTGAACGACTGCCACCAAAGATAACCATGCTTTCTCCAAGGCGGTCATCTTGGCAACAAACTGATCATCACGAATGAGGGTTCGAATCTGTGGGCCATCAAACACACCTGCTTTGATCTTCTCGAACGACAACCCTGGGATCGCTGTGATGATGTGTTGGAAACATTCACCTTCGGTATCCAGTGCCTTGACAAATTGTTTCATCAAACCTAATTTGATGTACAGAGGAGGAAAGATGATCCTATCTCTGTTAACAATTGGATCATGTGTGATATTTGGCATGCCTGCTTGAAGGGTTTCTCGAACAGGCCAGTCCTTCTGGACCCGGTGTCTGTCTCGTGCTCGACTGTCCCACATGCAGAGGTAATATGGAAACTTGGTGAAATCTTTCTGTTGACCAAGAAGGAAGTTTACCATTTTCAAGTCTACACAAATGATCCAGTTGTGCTTACGATATTTTAAGAAGTCCATGGCCATTCTGATGTCATCATAGTCTTCCCGCAGATGAACTGAATGACCGAAAGGCACTGACCCGTAAACATTGCCATCATGCAAAAGAACACACTTGAGACTGCGCTTAGAACTGTCTAAAAAGAGCCGCCATTCAGTTGGATCATAGTGAGGAACACCCAGTTCTTTGAGAAGACCTTGGATATCATGGCAGTAAACAAACTGTCTGTCTTCTGAAAAGAAGGTCACAAAAAGCTGGTCACGCTTTCTGTAATATGATACTTTAACAGTGTGATCAACAAGATTTTTGCCTTGTAATCTTGATGCCAAAAGCTCAGCTGCTTTCTTTGAAAGACCTAAATCCCGAACTAAGTCATTCAGTACAGTCTGGTGAAAAAGGCTTGGGGACTGGAGGAGATTCAATCTCTGAAGAACAATCCTCGGGTTGTTCCCACTCAGTTTCTGGTAATTCATTGTCACAACTGTCTTCCTCGTCCGTGTCATGTCCAATGTTTTTATCGTTTAATGAAGGAAAACCTTTGAAAACTGGAACAGGAACTTCTTCAGAGTGCGGAGCAGGCCGAATAGCTGAGGAAATGTTCGTATATACGATCTTATGTCTGTTTTTCTTGCCCACACCCGCTGTGTTTACCATGCAGAAGTAGCAATCAGTTACATTGTTGGTGGGTGCTCGCCAAATCATTGGAACTCCAAAAAGGCAGACCATTTGCGTTTTCCTTTGGTCCAGTTTCGGAGCATTTCCTCACAATTGTGGCACACAACATGAGGCGCCCATTACTTGTCTTGGTCACCAAGATGAACTTCAAAATAAGCCTTGTAGGCTCGCTTCACAAACAAGGATATGCTATGTCTCTGATGATGGAGTGTGTAGCAACCACAGATGTAACAGAAGGCATCAGGCTTGTTTCTACAGTGATGCCTCGATGATGAAGCCATGTTTGATCTGGAAAAAAGAAGGCAGATAAAAATATTAGAATCTATCTATGTATATAATCTCAAAATGCTTAGATTTGGGTTACGTAAGTTCATATTTAGACTATTTCATCTCAAATTGCATGAAAACTAATTTCAGATTTGAAATCAGCGCCTAAAAATCCTGCAGAATCAGTTAAAAAATCAAATGCAACAGAAAGTTTTTAAAAAATAGTGTTCCCCAGTGTTATTATATATTACGAAATAATTTGCCCTGGACTTAATAAATAAATAAGAAAATAAAAATGATAATGTTGTTAATACAGTTCCGTCTGTGTTTGTTTACAATATCATGTCAACTGATATTTGGGCTTGATGATGAATGTTCTGGATAAATCACTTCTGATTAATATGTAGTTTTAGAATATGCAAACGAAGAAATGATGCGCGGTGATTTTAAATGGTACCTCTTATTTTATCGTAAACTGAACTCATTAATAAGAAAAAAATTAATAAAATGGTGAGGTACACCCGGGCTTGAACCGAGTAGCATTCGATCTGTAGTTGAATGCTCTATCACTGAGCCCTATCTACAGATGATAATATATCTAGGGTTTTTAATAAGAAATACTTTGCTAGGATTTTTATTATTTCCCTTGGCCGGTGTAACGTAAAACATTCCCCTGTAAAATTCTTCTTTTTTATCTATAAGATTTATTAAGACTATTTTTTAAGATCGGATTTTTAAAATTGGGAAAAAAAAGATAAGCTCAGTCGTTTCGGAACCTATGAGGAAGGAACTCACACAAAGTGACTTTTATATAAGAGTAGAGATATACATACTAGCAGGAAAACCTGACAATGTCCGGGATTTTATATAATAGTGGAGATAAGAGAAAGTTAAAAAATAAATATGTTGGTAATCGCTTAAGTCACCTGAGACCAAAAACGTTATCAAGGTATTTATTTATTTATTTGTAAATCGATATTTACTGATAAAAGATCAGAGAATGCTATTCTGGTCGGGTATAGGTGTGTGAAAAATGATCCTGTTCGTCAAAAAGTACAATTTGGCAGGTGTGAATTCTGAACAAACGCTAAAAATAGACGAGACGCAATAATAGATTCTTCGGGAAGAACTGACGAAATCATAAGCGCCTCTGGGAATGAAACTGCTTTTGAAAACCGAAGAAATCCTAGCTCAGCTTTTGGCGCCAAATAGCTTAGTTTCCGACAATAATTAATACAGAAGCACCTCTGATTTCTAGCTATGGGGACGAGATCACAACTGGTGGGGGGGGGGCTTTTCTTAAGTGGCGGTCGACTATTGTTTGAACGCTCTTTTCTCAATTTCCACATTACTCCTTAAGTAGGGTTAGGATTAGGGTTGATTTCTTTTGCAACATGACTTAACCTTCGTCTAGTTAGAACAACTGTCAAAGCAAAGATTCTCAGCGTCAAAACAAAAAAAAGCAGAGAACAGACTGATATGTCATCGCGGAGGGGCTATACTTAATAAATAAGACATTTTGAAAAAAAGAATCATCATCATAATAACCATCATCATCATCCTCCCCCTCATCATCATCATCCTCCCCCTCATCATCATCATCATCACCATCATCATCATCATCATCATCATCATCATCATCATCATCACCATCATCATCATCATCATCATCATCATATCGTATAAAATTTCATTGTTGGCACTTGTTTCCCCGATATTTCTTTAGTCAGAATTCTATCTAGAAAGATACTGGGTACATACGGGAGGGGCCACGTGAAGGTTGCGAACATCCTAAGTGTGATTTTTTGCAACGAATTGGATTCGAACTTGAAATACCCAGCTCGTCAGACTGTGTCGTTGGCCACTTGATCATCGTAACCTCCCAAACAAAGAATTCTGAGATTAAATTACGCTTCCGCTACTCAGCTAACCCTAACCCTAACCCTAATATCCTTCGTTCTAAGAATCATATAACACAAGGTGAGAAGCATCAAGCCAGCGCCCTAAAAAACGGGTTTCTCTGAAAATTACTTAGGCATCCCTATCGACATTCCCCAGCATGGTTTCTTCGGGCAGTTAACAAGAAACTAAAACAGAAAAGTTAAGGCTTAATAGGGTCGACCTCGTAGAACTACCAAAAACTAAAACCGCCAAATAAGAGACCGCCAAATAAAATAGCTTCCGTTAAACTGATTGTTTACTTCCTTCCAACTGAAAAAAACTTTGACAAGGTCAGATGGCAAGACCATAGAGAATGGACTTTCTAGGACTACGTAGAAACATACCCCAGCAGGAGAGAAGAAAGGCCATTATCAGACACAATGACCAGTTTCCCCTCAGACTAATTGGTACGAAGTGGTCCTCGACAGGAATCAATCAGTCAGCAAGAAGCATTCTTTGAAGTAAAAGAGTTCTACAGGCAGGCAGTTCTAGGAAAGAAGTTTTGTTGATGGAATCTGTGTTTATGTTTTTGCATCGATAGAGAGTGGGGGAATTTATTGATTGTGATTATGGCTAGACGACTGTTTTGTGAAAGATTACCGAGAGAGAAACTAAAAATTAACGATAGAGCAGAGACAGGCTCGCAAAGTCTCTTGTATGAGAAAGAGTTTGCAGAGAAAACGTCAAGCTTATTCGGGTCTTTATTGTGAATCTTTTTGAAAAGGGCCTCGCCTATTAGATTACGAAGTCGGTTTCGATCTCTGTCAAGGCAGGATAAATATCTGAGCAGCTCCTTCCTACATGTGACAACAATACTCCATCCTAGGACGTACTTGATATACAGATAGAGAATGGCATCAGCAGTGAAATATCTACTGGAGCGGTACAATGATCCATCTATTTTTTCAGCGACCTTGGCAACAGATTTGATGTATGTGCACCATTTCATATCAGGAGTGAAGATAAGACCCAGATGCGTATCTAAATATGGAGCGTCCTCAATACGAGAGCCGTTCATTTTATGGCCCCGATGTGTGTCACAGCGTAAATGATGGAAAGTAAGAAGCTTGATTTTAGATGCATTGAAATTTACCAGCCATCTTTTCCCCCATTGCCCAAGATGACCACGTGTCCAATATCAGAGGAGTGAGAATCAGAAACTATCCAGCCTTTGAAGTGTTTCCATCAAATACAATAGTGAAACATGACATTCTATTTACTGTTTTTATATAATATACGCGCCGCTCATAACACTTATATCCGATGATCTTGTGCTAAACTGTCGTAAGTTAAAACGAAAATAAACAATCTATGAGTCAATAATCCACTTTGTAAATGCTAAAATTATTTATGAGGAAAAATATAGATTTAGACAAGTCTCTTCTGTTGCAGACATCCTAACAATCATCTCTGGACGCATCTGCCATACACTAGATTAGGCAAATAAAGTGAGATATCAAAAGCTTTTGACATGAACTAAATCTTACAGTATTACTTGACGAATATGATCAAACTGTTTTCGATAAGGTTGTCCTCGGTAGTCGCACCTGCAAACAAGATCACATTACTGTGGGTGTGCCTCCATAATCGATCCTTGGACCTTTATTATTCCTAATATTCATAAATTAACTTCCTGATAAAATTGTATCCGAGATGGAATTACCCTATTTAACAGACGTGAGGAAAAGAACGAATGTACATGTGTAAAACTTTAGAAAATGACTTTTGATCGAATGGAATGGAATGAGAGGGTAAACTAAGTTTATTGTAACTTCTTAACTACCAAACGCGTATGCATATGAGGCAATATGATTGACTCATATTCATATGCATTTGAACATTAAAAACTCTCCATTTGGATTATATCTTTCTTCATTGCTTTAGATTTTACGATTGTGCATTTATATTTTTTAATTGAACCTAACTAGATCATAGAATATCCTTTTCTAATGTTAGTTTCTTTTAGACTTTTTATGCAAACTTTAGAGTTATTCAATCTATGTGCTAAATAACAAAATTTATGACTCCCTGTAAAAAATATTTTGCTAAAAACATTTCCTATAGTGATATGAGCCATTTATCGAAATCCATGGATTAAAAAAAATATTTGAAGTTTTGTATTCCTTATCGAATAATAAATTTGCCGTAATTTCTTTTTAAATTTACGGAATTCAATTCCAAATTTACATTTATAATATTTAATTATCTCCCATATTGCGTATTTATATCTGATTGTCTTTTTTTACATGGAGGTCACCACTTATCAAGGCCCACTCGGGGATAAGGGTTATTGCGTGTACAGTAATCAAAGTATCGTAGTAATCATTAGTATTGGATATTTGATAGGGTCTCTTACTTAAGGGAGCAGTTTGTCAGGAATTTGTTTATGTTGGACTTCAAAACGTATGTCCACACTACGCCAAGAAGAAATGTCGTTACGGGGTGTCTGGAAAGGGATGTTCAAAAAACCACCCGCGTCCATGCCGAAAACTTATGCGATATGGGCCGAAATCCAAAAGGAATCCAGACGGCTGCCCAGGATTTCCCACTTGTACAAAGTGGCATCCTATATTATGTCGCTCGTCTATCAAGAACAAAGAATGTCAGAATTATAAAGACTGTAAATTCCGGCATATCCAACGCACGCATCGAGGTAAAACGATACGTTAGACGATATGTCATTATATCCACCAAAGGAACATGTAGAAAATTAGAAAAAAATGACACGGCTGTAAATGGTACGCAACCCAATGAGACCGGCCATTTTTTAGAGATACTGCAGAAGTGGAGGTAAGATCTTCTAGACACAGTAGAAGCCAGGCTGAGGAGCGTCACACTGGTTCAGCCGCCACCGCTACAAATGATGCCACCATGGGCCATGGGGATGTACCACCATCCGTTTCCCAACCAACCACAAGCATCAGCGACACCGGGACCAAGTCAAGACCAGCAGCCCAATATGACAATGCCGACGAGTTATATCCCCCACCAGCAGATGATCCCAATGAGGCGGTAAACTCTCCATTGTCAAATTTTACCGTTGTAAATATTCATGGACTATATCCACGTACAAACCAAACCAAAGTGCCAATGCTCAGCGATTATTTGAATGCAAATAACGAACTCTTTGCAGCCATAACTGAAACATGGCTTCTAGAAGAGAAAGATGCTGAGACACATTAAGGGATACGAACCCTTTCGAAGCGACCGTAACCGTCCCCGTAAAAGTAAACGAGGAAGGAATAGTGGAGGCACTATGTTGTACGTGCGGAACGATCTGGCCGCTACTGCTAGGCCACCCATTATTAAATACTCATCGGGTGTCATCGAAATGGTTGGTGTTCAACTAAAAAATCCAAACCTGGTGATCGTAGTCATCTACCGTCAACCCGACGATATAATGGGTGGTCACAGATCGACATCAGTAGAGTTTGGTAAGGCTATTGCCGAACTTAGAAGAGTGATGAGAAACCTGGATACACCAACTCCTAACATCACACTCTGTGGGGATTTTAATTTACCACATGCTACCTGGCCCTGGTGCACCGCCAGATGAACGGTTGATGCTGCAGCAACTGAAAAGTCTAACTGATGAATTCTTTCTTAGCCAGTATATCAACTTGCCCACTCACGGAGGAGGTAATACCCTAGACCTGTTGTTTACCAATAATGATTCCTTGCTGCACAGTTATACCAGTACGCCGACAATATTGTCAGATCATTTCATGGTGACCTGCAGCTCAAGTAATAAATGCCAGCGGCCGGATACCGAATGCGATAACGTATCTAAACCAGGCAACCTGGCATCTCTAAATTTCTTCAACGACGCCATCAAATGGGACAACATTCGAGCTCGGTTATCGGAAGTAGACTGAGCAAATGAGCTTTTACACCTTGAACCGGATGAAATGTTGAATCGTATTGGAAATCTTGGTTACGAGACCACACGAGAACATGTTCCTTATAAGAAAAAATTCATAAACGTTCCGGTCAGTAAACTCATACCGAGGGATCGGAAGAACCTCATGCGTAAAAGAAGTAGAAAAATGCAACAGTTGCAAAAGTCCAAATCGGATGAAAAAACAACGCGAATTCTTAGCGAATTAGTTTAAATTGAAAAGAAACTGATTAGTTCTCTTCAAAAATCACGCGAAAATGACGAGTACAAAGCTGTTGGTGCTATAAAGCGCAACCCTAAATACTTCTACAATTATGCCAAGAAATTCTCAAGTATTAAGTCAGCGATAGGTCCTCTCATTAATCATGCCGGTCAATTAACCGCTAATAGTGCTGAAATGGCCAGTTTACTTGCTGATCAATACGAATCGGTTTTCAGTAAGCCCATTAGATCAATACCGTCAAAACCTGAACCTGAACCAGATGACGACACTAAACCAATGCTTACTGATGTTACGTTTACACAAATAGACCTGACCGACGCGATAGATGAACTCAGAGCCAACTCTGCAGCAGGTCCCGACCGTTTCCCAGCGCTACTCCTTAAGGAATGTAAAAAGCAGCTAGCTAAGCCACTATTCATATTATGGAGGGCATCACTGGACAAAGGGATAATCCCAGTCGACTCTAACCGCGGTAACATTATCCCAATATACAAAGGTGGCGGTCGATCTCTCCCCAAGCAATATCGACAGGTGGCACTAACATCCCACATTACAAAAGTATTTGAAAAGGTCCTTCGAAAGTACTTGGTGGAATTCCTCAACAACCACAGTCTGTTCAATCCAGGGCAGCATGGATTCAGAACCGGAAGATCCTGCTTAAGTCAGCTTCTAATCCATCATGATAGGATCATTAATACTCTAGACAATGAATGTAATGTCGACGTGATATACCTAGACTTTGAAAAGGCGTTCGACAAAGTGGACTTTGCAGTAACCATCGAAAAGCTCCAACATCTTGGAATTGGAGGTAAATTGATCCTATGGATTAAATCATTCCTAACAGATCGCTACCAGACAGTTGTAGTAAATGGCTCTGCATCTCCCCCGACCAAAGTGCTATCTGGCGTTCCCCAAGGTTCAGTACTTGGTCCGCTGCTGTTCCTCGTACTAATCGGCGACATAGACGAAAAAGTCAAATCGTCTTTCGTCTCAAGTTTTGCCGACGACACCAGGATTGGCAGGAAAATAAAAGATTCTTCTGATGTACAAGCTCTCCAAGATGATCTAGACGCTATCTACCAATGGGCGGATGACAACAATATGCAGTTTAACTCCGGGAAATTCGAGTGTATCAAACACGGTAGAAGGAAGGACCTGAGAGAAGCATCTAAGTACTCTACCCAAGACGGGAAGCTAATTAAAACCATAGATACTGTGCGCGATCTGGGAGTAACGTTGGATTCTGATGGTACATTCACCTCCCAGATCGACAAAGTTTGTTCAACTGCACGGAGCCTTTCCAGTTGGATTCTACGCACTTTCAAAACGAGACAAAAAAACCTAATGCTGACACTCTGGAAGTCGCTGGTGTTGCCGCACATTGATTACTGTTGTCAGCTGTGGACTCCGGGCAGAAAAGGTCATATTCAAGCATTAGAGGCCATATACAAGTCGTTTCTAACAAAGATAACTGGTTATGGTCAATTGAATTACTGGCAACTGCTGGATACGTTGAATATCAAATCGATTCAACGCAGGCAAGAAAGATATTCAACCATCTATACCTGGCGTATGATGGAGAACCAGGTGCCCAACGCTGGTATACAGCACCATATCTCAAAACGTGGCAGAAGGTGTGTGGTACCACCCCTAACCAGTGCCAGGGACAACTGGATCCGACGGCTCAGGGAATCGCGTTTAAATTCCCGGGGTCCTACGCTCTTCAATTGCCTACCACGTAACATCAGAGAGATCACGAACTGCAAAACAGAATCGTTCAAGTCGGCGCTGGATACCTGGCTAAAGTCTGTACCAGACGAACCTCAGATCCCCGGTTATACCGCTATGAGACGCAGTGAATCCAATAGCTTACGCCACATGATTGTCTGTGTAAAGAGGGACAGTGAAACGGTGCAGCGGTCTATTGATTCGACGCCGCCTATACCGTCCCAACTGGAGGCCACTTGCCGCAGTGACCTTGGAGGGCTCTGACCGCCGAAAGACATCACACAAAAAAAAAGTTGTAGTCAGGTGGGAAGCAGGCAAACGGATTAGAGTTCCACAGCTGTGCATTTCTAAGAAAGAAGCTTTGCTCATGGAATCTACATTTGGATTTAGGAACAGATAAAGAGTGCGCAAAATTAATGACAGTACTTTCAGCTAGACGGGTGTTCCTCATGAAAGATTGGCGAGGGGGGACCAGAGATTGGAGCTCAGACGCGCATTTGCCATGGAAATAAGGATAAAACAGACAGGCTCGCAACGTCTCTTCTGTGGGAGAGAGGCTGCAGGGAAGAGAAAAGAATATCCCCCACTAAGCCACGAAGTCTATTTTGTACTCTGTCAAGGCAGGATAGACTGCTTTGAGCAGGTCCTGCCCAGATATGGCAGCAGTATTCCATCCTTGGACGTACTTGGCTTTTATACAGATAGAGAATTGCATCAGTAGTGAGATATCTTCTGGAGCGCTAGAAGGATCCCACCATTTTCCCAGCGTCCTCGGCAACAGACCTGATGTACGTGTTCCATTTCAGATCAGGAGTAAAGGTCAAACGCAGAAGCTTATAAAAAAACTGAGCTTCCCCAAGACGAGAGCCATCCATTTCAATTGATGCCGGATGGGGATCAGAGCGTTGATGATGTAAAGATAAGAGCTTGGTTTTGGATTTATTAAAAGTGACGAGCAACCTCTTCCTCCACTGTACCACGCGCTCAAGATCAGAGGAGAGAGAATCAGAGAGAACGTTGTCATTTACAACCTTTGATGTGTTGCCATAGATGGTCGTGTCATCAGTATAGATGTCAACGAATGATTTAAGTATATGTTTTGGGAGATCATTGGTGTAGATCAGGAAGAGAGTTGGACTCAGGATGGACCCTTGAAGGATTCCAACATGAATACTGTGGGCCTCTGATTTCTGCCCATCAACTACTACTCTTATGAACCTATCAGAGAGAAATGATTTAATAATTGAGAAAACATTACCAGTGATACCGTAGCTGGAAATCTTGTGATGTAGGCCTTTATGCCATACCTTATCGAAGGCCTTCAATATGTCAAGAGTAATTGCCCTGGAAAGGAAACCTTTGTCAAGAGATTCACTAATCCTATGAGATTTAACCGTTAGTACATCTGCTGTATATCTTGCGGAGCGGAAACCATATTGCATGTCACTAAGAAGGTTGTTTCTGTTGAGGTGGTTGACTACTTATTTATTCAATATGGATTCCAACAACTTACTCATGACACACAGGAGACTTATTGGTCTGTACTGAGAGGGAGATGAATTTTCACCTGAATTCTTAAATACAGGGCATACTGATGAGGTTTTCCAGGGTGTTGGCAAGCACTTCTCCTTAAGTCAACGCTTAAACAGGTTTCTAAGTATGGGGGCATGTTCTGGTCGGAGCTTTTTCAGCACTATAACTGGAATGCTTTCAGAGCCAGTTGCTTTACTTGTATCAAGGTTCTTGATTAGCTTGGCAACATCATGCACAAATATTTGTATGCTGCATAGCGTGTTGTCTTTCGTAGGAGGAAATACGGGGAGTTGATGGCCTTCGTCGCATAGGGTAAAATTAGCTGCAAAGTTATTGGCAAATAGTTTAGCCTTGTCTGATGCTGACGAGATGACCTCAAGTCCATTGATGATGGTTGGGATAGAACGTACGCTTCTGTTCAGGATCCTGTTTGCTATTTGCCAAAACTGGTGGGAATCAAGTCGCTGCTTAGCTACTTTGGATTTGACGGACTCTCTGTCATTTTTTATTACTCTTTTACAGTTGTTGTTGCTGGCAGTCCTGAAAGCAGCTTTAGTCCCTGTGCATTTATTACGTTGGTAGTGATGGAAAAAGTGATTTCTGCGCGCGATGCCAGCAGCAAATTCTGGGGAGAACCATGGCTGGCTGTTAGGTTTTTGTTGGAATATTTTGGATGGTATGAATCGGTCTATGCCTACAATTAACCATTCGGTCAGATCTGATACTATAGAGGAAACATCCTTTTTAAATTTGGAATGCAGAGGTAGATCAGATATGAATGTACGGAAGCTATCCCAGTCAGCCATAGAGTATCAATATACAGTATGGTGGAGAGGTACGTCTGAAGGATTATTATATTTCATTTTTATCTTAACTGATACAACGGAGTAGTCGGAGAATCCCAGAGGAGATAGAACGGAGCATGAACATAACTCAGCGACTTTAATTTGCAGTATTATACAATCTGTAATCTGAAAGTATTTCAAAATTTCACTTTATATATATATATATATATATAGAGAGAGAGAGAGAGAGAGAAAGAGAGAGAGAGAGAGGGAGAGATAGATAGATAGATAGATAGATAGATAGATAGATAGATAGATAGATAGATAGATAAAGTGAAATTATTCTTTAGTCTTTACATTCCATAAGCGATGTTTCTGACAAGAGTTTTGTATTTCTGTATTCTGGGTCGGCTTTTGTTTTAAGTAGATTATATGTTATATACTACATAGCATCCATCATATAGTAAAGGGGTGAGTATTGGTCGAAGAGAGTCTGATATGTGTATCTAAAACGTTCCTAATTATCGAGTTTGAAACCGACGGTACCAATGCATTGTCTCACTAAAACTTTCTGTAAATAAAATATAATGTCCAGAGTATATAGTTTTCCTTGTGTTTACTTTCAACAAACTCCTAACTCTCCTTTTCTCCTTTTTTCATCCTCATTCCATAAGCGATGTTTCTGACAAAAGGATTGTATATATATATATTATTCCTTAATTGGAATTCATTTTTTGAGATGAGCATTATATGTTAATTTTATTTTCATTTCGGACTATTAGTCTCATCTTTATTAGTTGTTAAGGAATATATATATATATATATATATATATATATATATATATATATATATATATATATATATATATATATATATATATATATATATATATATATATATATATATATATATATATATATATATATATATATATATATATATATATATATATATATATATATATATATATATATATATATATATATATATATATATATATATATATATATATATATATATATATATATATATATATATATATATATATATATATATATATATATATATATATATATATATATATATATATATATATATATATATATATATATATATATATATATATATATATATATATATATATATATATATATATATATATATATATATATATATATATATATATATATATATATATATATATATATATATATATATATATATATATATATATATATATATATATATATATATATATATATATATATATATATATATATATACCAATCGGTACGGATCCGACTATGGAAGATCAGATAATAAATAAACGTGGATTTATAAGATCAAAGAATCCAACCTTGATCGCCCTTCGGGGCCCGTGGCGCAGTTGATAGAGACGTTGAATCTCTACGGTTCCAGATGAACATTGTCTGAAGATAGCGGTTTCAATCCCACCCAAAGCGTGCCAGAGGTAATTGGTCAAAAATGTGGTGAGACGACAACTACGGATGGCAGTGATGGCTGAGAATGCAGTTAGGAGATTCGAAGTTCCTATCCGTCGCGGTTACCACCTGACAAAGCCAGAAGAAGTTGGCCGAAACGTTGTGAACCAATAAAAAGATCCAAAAACAACAACTAATAAAGATTAGACTAATAGTCCGAAATAAAAATAAAATTAACAAAAGGATTGTATTTCTGTATTCTGGGTCAGCTTTTGTTTTAAGCGGATAATATGTTATATACTACAGAGCATTTATCATAAAGTAACTACCTGTCCATTTCCTTAAACTGAGCCCCAACTCCTAACCCTCGGCTGTTATTTAGCTTTGACAAGAATCGTTATTAATTAGAAACGGTGTTCGTGCTTATTTGATCTCAAAATAAACAATTTAACTCGATATGGCCGATGCAATTAAATCAATGTCGGTATTAATTCAACAAGTCACGTACACCTGAATTTAAAAATGAAATTGAAAGAAATTCACTTACTTTTATGGAGTGAATGTGATATGAATAAATATTTTTAGGCCTGTATATTCTAATTGTATGCATTCACCACTGTGCAGATAATTCGTCATTCTCAAACCATTTGGAAGAGTTCCATGGCCTTATATAAATAGGATAGATTTTCTGATCTTTTAAACTTCGGTTTAAAACATATTTTCGAATACTGTTTATCCGTTTAATAGAAAAGCATCGGTATTCAACATGAGCTTAGAGATTCATAAAGAATTATTTTCTCACGCTGGATTTTGTGCTTTTAATAATTTCACTCATGAGATTCATCCACTCTACTTGTCGAATCGCATCGGAATGAATTTGTTGTGAATTAAAAAAAAATGATCGATTTAAAACCTTTCCGCCTTCTGTCGGATTTTATGATGACTTCTTCCCGTTCGTCTTAATTGTGAAATCCAGCCGTTTAATAATTTGCTACTTGAAATGCAATTATCGCTCGCGCAGATTCCGTCCTTTCGTATCGAAAACAAATATTTCGTCCCATTAATATTATTCGATCATTAATTGCAATCATTGAGATCTGTTTTGTTTTTAACATGAACTGATCCATTTGTAATATTCGTTATTTAAATCTGTGTGTTTAACGGTGAACATTTTTTATTTCAAACTGACGTGTTAAATTCCAACAAAAACGTATGAGTGTGACAGCAAAATGGGAATCGTCAAGCTAAGTGAAAAATTCAAAATGGCTGCCTCTATGAAAACATGCAGAAAAAGTAACAGATCATATCCACTATTATCTAAAGGAAACTTCGTATGTGTGTGTGGCTGTGTGTGTGAGTTCCTTCCTTATTGACTCGAAAACGGCTTGGTCGATTTCTATGAAATTTCACAAGATGGTACTTTTTTCCTCATGTTCGCTCCTTACAAAGCATATTACACAAAGGGCTGCTATTTGGGGTCATGTCTAGGAAAGATTAACAAGATATTTGTTTATGTTACATTTAAACTTCTGCATATCAGTACAGCCAGGAAAGCAGGCAGCAGGAAGGGAATTCCAAAGTCTAGCTGTTCGAGAGAAGAAACTATTAGAATAGAAGGCTTTCTGGCATTTAGGGACATCAACAATGAAGGAGTAAGATCTTATTGCTAAACGGGTTTGTCGGGGATAAGTACGTCGAGGGGGTACAAGTGCAACGAGTTCATCAGAACACATTCCATTAAAATATTTATAAAAAGCACAGTGATGCAACATTGCGGCGATTGGACGGGAGTTGGAGCTTAGTTGATAATGTGGGACCGATTAGATTGGCAACTCTTTTTTTTAACCATATCTAAGAAGGAGAGACTAGAGGTAGATGCACGATCCCAGATGTGACAACAATACCCCATACAGCTTGAGCACTGTGAAGCGATGGGCGAGTGCTTCTTTAAAGGGTACTTCACGAGGAACATTTGTTCGCTCAGATTTGTAGCCTTGTGGGTAGTGCTGCCGACTTTCAACTCGATGGTTGTAAGTTCGATCCACGGTTGGGGAAAGGTGCTTGTCTGGCAACACTGACGAGTTGTGATACGACGAAAGAGTACTGTATGTGGATAACTATATATATATATATATATATATATATATATATATATATATAGTTCACAGGTGTGCATGTACCCCTAAGTATCAAAAGTAGCGATTTCATAATATCGACGCGGGCAAAATGGTGTATATTATTAGTCATCTAGACCAACTTAGTAACACACACACACACACATACACACACACACACACATATATATATAATTATATATATATATATATATATATATATATATATAATTATTATATAAAAATTATAGCGCAGTGCGTTATTTTATAACCATTAACATGCCACAACGATAACAAATGGAGGTTTACCAATCAGAAACAAAAACTGATTTGTCAGCTTAAAGACTAGTTTGATCCCGATATCGAAAATTCGACGAGATAATTTTATATGTTAGATTATGAGATTTTGTAACTGCAAAAACCATATGATTTTCAAAGTCCACTGTTTATAGAAAGAATCCTTGATGTAAATTCGCCAACTGAATATTAAACGTTTTATTCATTATTTATTTATTAAGTATTGTAAAAGCCTGAATGTAACAGAAATACATTTAAAAACTAATAAAAATATCATGTACAATTTAAGCCTTATACTACAACAAAGATAATATTTTAAACGTAAGCCTGACATAATCGATTTAAACGCTATTTTAATTTGTGCATAATCAATGTTATTTCTTGCTTAAAATGAAAGAAATTTTTCAATTAAACGTGATAGTTATATTAATATTTATTATAATCGTTAAAGAGTAGACCGAATAAGACATGAGGGCAGGTGGAACAATTCAACGGAGTGGGAGTCTGTAGCTGTAGGCGCATGAGAGGAGTGAGTAAAGGAGAGACCAGGAGTAGAGGGGAAACACAAACAGTACGGAACTTTAACAGAACTCTCGCAACCAGATATCATCTACATATGTGACGTGCGGCAACAAAGCCTTTCATTAACAATAGGCTTGCACAGTCACAGTGGACGCTGCAATTTGTGAAGAAACTAAACTGAAGCGCAGAACCCCATTGTCTACTGATATAGACGGTTGCTGGCAAAAAAAGGCAAAAAAAAACTAATAGAAATGCTATTTTAAACGTAAGCTTGAAAGAACTAACAATAATCATATTTTTAAGCATGACAAACTGACGAAATTTAATCTCGATATTTTGCCACAGAAAATAATCGTTGGTGTATTTATGTGGATAGAAAACCTAAAGAGAGAGAGAGAGAGAGGGAGAGAGAGAGAGAAATTATCATGCAATGTTCAACTGAAAGGCACAGCGGGTATCGACTTCTCGACGAAAGTTTTCTCACTCACATTCTAGAGAAAGTCAATAGTAGTTGTCACCGACAATATGATGGTAAACGGCGGGTGCGATTATGGGCATTTAATTACACTGATGATAGGCAGTCATAGGGTCGGCGATTGCCGAGCGGGAGGAGAGTGATGCTACACTTTCCTGAAAATATCACGTTTGATATTTCGTTTTTTACTTAAATTATCATCTTTTTATTGTTTTCAGAAGTTAGAAAGGATACTAATTATGCTAATTAGATTAAGTCTCAGAAGCCTCCACCACCACAGGAACTAAACTGCAAGTTTCCTTTTTCGCCATCTTTTTAATGAACGTGAACAAAGGAAATGTCATTCCAGGCGGCAAAATAAAAATGCAGAAATTAAATTCTTTGAAAATAAAAGGAAGTTTTTATTTCGATTTCAGCTTTGTCTCTGATCTATTCGTCAACTTTTCAGGCTGCCAATTTTAATTTGATTTGGATTAAATTTATGGCCAATGATTGATTTATCGATTTATTTGCAAAGTAAGCACGTTGAGTTTTATTTATTCGACAAAGAAAAAAATATGAATTGTTTCCCATGCGTTTAAATTCGACGTTTAAAAACAATTCAAATGAAATGAAAAACAAAAATATTCGTATGATGCGTCCATTTAATCTGCGCACTTATCGAATCATATTTTAAACTAAGGGATGACGGACAGACGAAAATCTCAAATTTAATCATAGCACATGTACAATGTTGTAGTTACAAACAAACAATGAAAATAAATAAAAATGTCGGCATTTGTTATTCTTTTTAACAAAAGTTTTATAACCGCTACTTAAACCATTTAATTCTATTTCAAAGTATTACTCAATAGTTAAGTATTTTATTGGCGGGCAACGCTAGATAATCCTGATCGATTATTATCATTAATATTCTAAATGTTATCTAAGCGAAAATATTTGGTGAAAATGTTTTAATAAAATATTTATGTTAGAAATGAAAAAGAATAGTTTTTATAACACAAACAGGGGTGCTCGTTAGATGGAGAAGTATAAGTGGCAGACATTGTGGTGATCGTGCGTTCGTTATAAATGATATGTGTTTGTGACGTCATTTAAATTTTAAATGGGATGTTTTGTATACGTAGGATTTTAGTCAATTATAGGTGCTTGAAAGAGACAGAAAAGAGAGTCAAGCCGGTGTCTTTGGACTTGTGGGTCTGTGCCGAGTCCTGCTGCCACACCCAGGGTCTACCAGTTGGCACCTGATTGCACCAGGGGATCACGACACTCTTCAGCAAATCCGGGTACACTTTAGTGTTAACTTGTAGGTGAATTCGAAGATGTGAGATGGCATGATGTGACCCTTACTTGAAACCCCACCAAAAACCGTAAACCATGGCTGTAAACTTTGTTTTCATTACCCTGGGTACGTTTCTGTTATTCGTGGCAATCAAGCGATGCATTATTAGGGTGCTGGCAATGGTCCTGTTTTCATAACTTGGATCAGTAGAGAGCATGAGTTGTACAGCGGCGCATCCCGAACCCACTAGTTGAACATTGTGTCACTTTCAGACATGATAGAAGGCTGCTATTGCTCTTTGAATTTGTACAAAACTAGCCAACTAGTAGAAGATCTGCACTAAGAAAAGGAAACTGATTTTCATCAAACGGAAATAGAATCATGTCGTCTGTTCAACGGTGATAATTTTATCGTTCCACTCTGTAAAAAGGAAACAGAAAATAATTATCGTAGCAATCTAAAAATGTATTGATCTTAGTCTCGAAAAGGCTAAACGTATAAGGTAAGAAGAAAACCGTTAGCAGGAAGAGAGAGTAACAATCTTGCAGTTCTTTAAATAAATAAATAAATAAATAAATAATAATAATAATAATAATAATAATAATAATAATAATAATAATAATAATAATAATAATAAAAAAGAAAAAAACATAGTACCTATTCACAATTCCTCCCCACGGGATAGATTTAGACGCCGGAGTCATTTTTTAACGTGGAGAAAAAATTGTCTTAGTCGTAAAGGATTTCTCTTCCACTGAGAGAGAAGAAATTGAAATTTAGCACCTGAAGAACAGATACTACACTTTGATCTTAGCCAAAAGGCCAAGAAAGACAAATCATTTTTATTAGCTTTACCTCAACAGCGACACCAATTTTTTTTATATTTCAATTTTCAAGGGTGACAAGTTTATTTTTTTGGAATATTCCACTTCTTGGAATATTCCACTTTCGTCTTTTAGGGATGCACAGCATGATAACGGACGGAGCGATAAGCCTAATAATAATAATAATGGAATATGGTGTATTATTTATTATAAGTTAATTGAACATCAAAATTGATGAAGAACACTAGATCAACGATAATAGAACAGAACAGTGAATAAATTAGACAATTTTTAAGAACACATGCGATTATAGTACTTAAAAATTAACATTTTTGTGCGAGGATGATTACTGTTCAATTTCTTTTTTGTCATGAGCCGATATGCAGGAACATTATTTATAGAGTTGGGCAGCAAGATGTCTGTTCACATTACATTTGAATTTTTGCATGTCAGTACAGTCAGGGAAGTAGGGGTCCGGGAGGGAATTCCAAAAGAAAAAGCTATTCGAGTAGAAGGCTTTACAACATCTCGGAATCTCTACAGTGTAGGAGTGATATTTGCTGCTTCTTTTGTCGAGAGCATGGTCGTCGAGGGGGTACTAGTGCTCGGAGTTGGTCAGAACACTTGCTATTGAAATATTTGTAAAACAGGCACAAGAATGTTACGTTTTCTCGATAGGACAGAGGTTGGAGTTTAGTTGATAGTTCAGGACCTATTAGGTTGACGATTCTGTTATGAACTCTGTCAAGAAGAAACAGAGACTAGCAACATCATGTCTAAGAGAGTGGTTGTAGGAATGGAAATAAGCAGCTTATCTTAATAACCACTTCAAAACTTGTACAGCCATGGTAATCTCGGTATCTACAGCGCCTAGCCTTCCCAAATGGTCACCGATCTGATACTAGCAGGCTCATCGTTGTTTAACTTCGGTGATCTAGCGAGAACCGGTGTGTCAACGTGATTTGGCCGTATATCTATAGATAGAAAGAAAACTCTCAGCACGAAAAAAGTTTTTAAAAATTATGCAATTCTTCAGAAGAAGCTACAGAAATAAGTTGTATTGTAACGTGGCAGTTACGTCACAAATGGACAAACAAATAAATAAAATATTCGAGTCAGCATTTTTTCTTTTTCAACAGAAGATTTCATTACCTTTACCGGCACTACTTAAAAAATATCTTCATTTACACGCCTTTCCTTTCAAAATATTTCTTTACAAGAGTTTTATTAAACCTCAAAAAGAAAAGAAAATTCAACTTTTCACACAATAAAATATGAATGATTAAATCCAAATAAAAATGTCTTATTGTATAGTTTGACGTTTCCATTTTATATATTTTTCAGACATTCTTTTTCTTTGTATTATTATTCTTTCATTTGAAAACTACCACTGCGCCACGGGTCCTTGCAAATGAGCGGCTGAAAACACCAGCCGGAGTCCTCGACTTTTGTCAAGAAAAAATATTACTGACACGGACGAAAACTTGTGCATCATGTGGACAGGTGCGACCTCAATAGAAGAGGAAATGTAAGCGATGGCTAAGCCTGGAGATGTCAGGCTACCAAATGCCGAACCTTTACATCATCCGGACTGGTGCCTTTTTTTGCCAATCTAGGCTGACAATTGCCATCATAATTAAAATAATCTACTTGTGGGCGTTCGAGCGAGCAACACAGAAAGATCTCCAGCGCGAATGCGGAATACAATCTACGCACACACACCATTAATAAAACACCATTAATAAAACAACGGTCAGCAATATCTGTTTGAAAAAAAAAAACTATCCCATCCAGTTTTGTTTCAATTTTTTTTATTTTCAAGTTTTTCCTTGAAAAAATAAAATAAAAAATAAAAATAACACCCAACAAAACAAAAATTTTTTTTTTTTCAATTTTTCTTGAAAAAAAAAATTTACAAAAAAAATTCCTTGAAAGTATTTATTTGACTTACCTTTGAACCTTTTCTCAAACAAAACATTATTTATTTAAAATATATATATATATATATAGCAAAAACAAAAAAAACAGAAAAAAATATTATTATAACATTTTTCTTTACAGTAAATAAAACTTAAAATTCAAGGTAGTTTTTTTTTCTAGGTATGCTTAATTTCCTGGAAACGCTCGGCTTAATCCGGTTGTTGACGTCATGTTCCGGAGAAAGCGGGCGGACTCTGAGTTAAGTCTGGATCACTCTCTCTATTAGTACCAATTTTTTAAATAGCAAAAATGTATGTTTTCTTTTTGTATTTTTAGACATTTTACTTAAGCAGTGTTTCAGCTTGGTTGTGAAAGAACACAGTTTCAAATGTTAAAAAAATATTTTACAAAGTCAAATCATTGCAAGACTAAATCAGTTTGCATAGTCTTTGATGTTTGTTGGTTATGGGTTTGAAAATTCACCAAACTGAAACGAGATATTTTTATTTTAGTAATAAAATCAGTTCATTACTTTTTTACATATTTTATAATGTTGTGTTTCTATATACATTTGTGCGTATATATATATTTTAGAGTAAGTTTTTTCGCGCAGCTTTTTTGTTATTCCTTGCATCAATCCTCGATTTCCTTTCAATAGCCTATCAGTCATAACATTTATATCTTTCCTTGCTTATTGATAGATTTTTATGCCGACTGCCCAAATAGTATTCTTTTGGTTAAAACTTTCTCTTTAAAACCCCTGACTAAAATAATTATAATATTGTTAAAAGTCTTATGACTTATCTCTTTATTGCTCAGTTACTTTTAACGAGATTTGAGAGAACATTAGTTAATCTAACCCTTTGTTCAGTCCACGGCCTCTTTTGTGTCAACGGCTCAGCTCCTGTTTGGCGAGATCATTCCATGCAATTTCGGCTTATTTGTGTTTCTTAAGTGCTCAATTACTTTTGACGAGATTATTCGAGACAATCACGGTTGACACCTGACTCAACGGGCCAGAGATATTATATACCACCGACTATACCGTATATTACCATTATACAACTATTATTACATCTTCCCATTTTCATGTCACAATACAGTTTAACCTTATTATTAAGCATCTGCAGTTTAATCTAATGCAAGCACTGTTTCTTCACGCACTACTCTCTAATTTCCACTATCCTCTAAGCTTTTTTGTTCGTAAACCGACGCACCAAGGTTCAGTCACTAATATGCGATGGCTATGTTTTGTGCATAACCTAGAAAATATCCGTTGTTCGCATTCTCTCAAAAACTTTCGGACTGTCTATAGAAAAAAATTCGTCGCTATTTACACGTCCATTTCTATAACCAAGGACTGTGAGCACCCCAAATGCTTATCGATCTACCACCGTGGAAATTCAGTGTGATGCACCTCATCGTCATGAAGATTTTCAGTTTCAAAAAATAATTTCTCCATGGAAAGTGTTATACCTTACATTTACATAGCTTTGTTTGCTTTTATTTCAAAATTAAAACTACTTAGCATTTTAATATTTCAGTGTTCCGTATTTATCTGAATCCACGTAGCAAAATACAGACAAACAAAGAAAACAACCACAAACCTCGCAAATAAAACCAACATTATTTATTAGTTTCTAAGCACAGTCAGTGCTAAAATAAGCGTGTCTTTTATTTTTTTGGTTTTTATTCAAAAAAGGAAATAAAGTAAAAGAAAAATATGTCTTCATATATAATAATCATTTATCACAATAGCAGGATTCATAATCAATTGTAAAACACCTGAACAAAATCACTACTTTTTCTAGAATAAAGTCAAATTTATTTTTGTATTATTTTAAGTACTTACATTTTTAGTACTTACTTTAGTATGTATTTTTACTTTTACACGCGTTATACTTGTTTAAACTTTTATTCCAGTTTACAACACGTCCAGCTAAGATTATTTCACATTTTAAACTTTAGTAATTCATAACAATAAAACTGAAAATACCACTTAAACAGTCCAAACAAAAACTTATAAAAATATGTTCCGTTCAAAATAGTTTATTTCAAATTTCTTATTAAAACAAAACAAGCATATTTGCTACTTTTAAATGAGTATGAAAGAATATTATATATGCTAATGCATAACCGAACATAAAACCAAAACAACCGTATTTAAGACTTTAACAATATTAACGGTTACTCACGGTCCCCACAAAACAAGAAAATATGACTGACAAGACCAGAAAGACTCGAAAGTGAACAGACAAGAAGAAAAAAAGTGAACAAATAAATTCACTGACTAGTGCAATATTTTGTTTCAAATTTTCCATTTTCGGCCTTTTTTTCTTTTTGCCCTTTTTTTCTTTTTTCATTATTCCGTGGTGACCTGTCATTTTCTCCTTTTTTTTCTCCATATTGACCTTTTTATGATAAAAAGCAAGGTCACGGCATCCAAAATGAATATAATGCAACGTGGTCGTTGCGTCGCAAATGAACAAACAAATAAAGCAAATAGATAAAATATCCGAGTCGGTATGTTTCTCTTTTTAACAAAACCATTTTTACCGATATTTACGGCACCGCTTATAAAAGTCTCTCGCTGCAAATGATCATTTTACCAGACACTCGCTTCTCCTTCCTCCGTCACAACTGGTTCATTCTCGTCCTATTTACTCATTCATTTTCTTTGACGTCGACTTTCTTTGACCTCACGCCGCCCATACGCCGGCCATTTCTCGCCTACGTCTTTACAGGTCCTTTCTTCTCGACGCCGACTCTGTTTTTTTTTTGTTTGTTTGTTTGTTTTTTGCATTTTTCTCCTTTTCTTTCTTCCTCTTCTCGCACACTTTCTAATTTGCATATGCGCGATTTTCTCCTATTGCTACTGCTGCTACTGCTTATCTTTTCACATACTGGCCACGTTTTTCTGCTGATGATACTTTTCACGTACTCATATGCACTATGTTACAGTAGTATAAATATTTATTTGAACAATGAATTGATGAAGACCACTAGATCAGCAAGTCAAATGATCACAAACAAACGAGTCATGAACTACACTTGATCTTTGTCCGAAGGCCAACCCGACGGATGCGTATCCGACTATGTGAATGTATAAGTGAGTTACAATACGATTATATACTAGTATCTCGCAGCCACCTGCATGGCACAGTCACGACAAGGGATAGAACATACTGGTGCAAAAAAAGACATACCACAGAGTTGCAGAGTATTAAAAATGTATTAACCCTGGTTAGCACACCACATAAATTAACATAAAACTATTAACAGTTAATACACCATATTATTGTGAGATTATTCAATCACCATATCCTACATACCCAATATTTACGAAATATGGAAACGTTAAATACTATCAACCTAATACTATAGAATATTTGTATGCCATACACTAACATCCGATATTGTCGAATATGTAAACATCATATGCTATCAACCTAATACTACAGACTATCTCGGCGCTATATACTGCCAGCCTAAACCTATAGTATGTCTCTACCTCATATACTACTATCTTTATGCTGTCGATTATCTACACATTGTATACTATGGACCTAATGCTACAGAATATCTGTACGTCAGAAACTAATAACTGAATATTATCGACTATCTATACGCTATATCCAAATGTATATTATAGACTATTCGTACGTAATATACCCTCAATTTATTGCTAAAGATTATTCTCAGATCCAAACAAACTAACAGAAATGATTTTTAAAACACATATTGTAACAAAATTAAATACATGGAAAACCTAGTCGTTTAATAGAGCGTAAATTGAAATAAAGTTTGATAAAAATTAGGATAACAATCGTTTCTTTTAATTATGTCTACTTTATTTACAAATAACTTATTAAGCGATAACTTGGACAAAATAAAATTTAGGTCAAATCGTTGATTTTCCCAAAATTAGGGTTTAGTTTAATGCGATGTTTTATAACATTATTGAATGCTATAGCTGAGACAGGATTTGAACTCGATCTGCTGATTCACACAGTATATATATATATATATATATATATATATATATATATATATATATATATATATATATATATATACTGAAAATATAAGCTGACTTGAATATAGTGAATGAGATCATCAAAAAGCTTCATTCAAACATACAATACGTTGAATAAAACTTGATGCCAACATTTCTGGGAAGGTGATGGTCAAGTTGTTAACAATACGGTCTGGCGATCTGGGTGTTCCTAGTTCGAATCTAGTTCGTTTCACAAAAATAATAGTCACTTAGAATGTTGGCAACTTTCACGTTATTCGTATCTTAAGTACCTAATATCTTTCTAGAAATAATTCTGACTAGAAAATTATCGGTGGAAATCAATGCCAACAATAGAACCAACCGATCTATACGATATGCTGACTGCATTTTTTTTTTTTTCAGATGAAAAGTAAAGATTGTGATTATTTCGGAAACGTTGATTTGAATGCTAAACTAATTCTCGCCAATCGAATGGCATATGATATAAAATGATGCAGTTAAATAGAGTTAACCGACGCACATAAAATATGTCATTGCCTCCTGGAAGGAAAATCGATTGAATTAAAGAATATTTAATCCAATTAATGTGGCCTGGAAGAAACAGATAACTACGTTATATGATTGCGAAAATAGTAAGAAATCTGGTCACCTTTACAGGAATCTAGTTTTTATTTGGCCGAATCGATAACTTTCAAGACTAAGTAATTGTCTATTTCAAATTCAAAACCTCGCGGATTTCTTCTTGTGATTTACGTCCGAATATGTGGAAAGATATTAACCCTCAGATTCTATTTAAATAATTATATACAATATTTTTGCTTAGAAATAAATATTGTTTTACGGAATGAAACAAAGAAAAGGTTAAATATGCAGTAAAAAAGACGAATGAAATGAAAGCCAAAATTATTTGTGAAATGAGTTAATCAGTTTAAACATCGTAGGCAAAATAAATAACATCCGAACAAGTGTTCATATCTTCAGATTAAATATTGAGATTTTCTAGGAATCGTTTATCACGTATGATTTATAGTATAATGTATTTTGAATCATGCATTGTGTATCATGTATTGTGTGTCATGTATTGTGTATCACGTATTGTGTATCATGTATTTTGTATCATGTATTTTGAATCATGCATTGTGTATCATGTATTGTGTATTATATATTGTGTGTCATGTATTGTGTATCACGTATTGTGTATTATGTATTTTGTATCATGTATTTTGAATCATGCATTGTGTATCATGTATTGTGTGTCATTTATTGTGTATTGTGTATCACGTATTTTGTATCATGTATTTTGAACCATATATTATGTATCATATATTGTGCATCATGTATTTTGAATCATGTATTGTGTATCATGTATTTTGTATAATGTATTGTTTGTAATGTATTATGTATCATGTATTTTGAATCGCGTATTGTGTAATATGTATGTTTGATTATGTATTTTGTATCATGTATTGCGTATCATTGTGTATCATGTATTGCGTATCGTGTATTTTGTATCATGTATTGTGTATCATGTAATGTGTATCATGTATTGCGTATCATTATTGTGTATCATTTATTGTGTACTATGTATTGTGTATCATGCATTACCTATCATATATGGTTATCATGTATTACGTACCATGTATTGTCTATAATGTATTTTGAAACATGTATTGTTCATCACGTATTTTGTTTCATGTTTTACATATATGGCTTAGTGGCTTAGTGGGGGATGCCCTTTTCTCTACCCTGCAGCCTCTCTCCCACAGAAGAGACGTTGCGAGCCTATCCTTATTTTATCGTTATTTCCATGGCAGGTGCTCGTCTGAACTCCAATCTCGGGTCCCCCCTCGCCAATCTTTCACGAAAAACACCCGTCTAGCCGAATCCACTGTGAAAAATTTCCCCCACTCTTTATCTGTGCCTAAATCAAAACGTGGATTCCATGAAAAAAGCTTCTTTCTTAGAACTGCACGCCTGTGGACCTCTGTTCCGTCTGCCTGCTTCCCACCGGACTACAACTTGGATGTCTTCAAGTCCAATGTTAACAAATTCCTAATGAACCTCTCCCTTAAGTAAACACTTCCTCAAATCTCCACACTAACGTAATGTACTTGCAATAACCCTTATCCCTGAGTGGCTTCCGGGCCTTGATAAGTGGTGATCACTGTGTAAAAAAAAAAATATTATCTACTAAAAATAGAAAATATGGTAAATGCCTAAATATCAGCGAATGAGGATTTTGTAGAAATATAAGAGACCCTCGGTTGTCATTAATTCTCTTTGCAGCAAATTTGGCAATGCCTGCAGTATATTTATTTCAATTCATGTTACCGTTAAATGTTAAGCGGAGGAGTTGGAACGAAGAGCTTTTAGGTAGCCTCATATTAGTAATGTCGATCGATAGTTGAAAATGTTTTTTGTAATTGTTAAAAGAAAATAAGTTTAATATTGCAGGACTTTTTTAAAGAAACATGTGGAAGCATGGTGTCATTAAATTAATTTCATTTTTTGTAATGCAACAAACCATGTTTATACTCGTTAGTATTAATCATATAGAAGTCTACCTGACTTGGTGGGATGCAGCACATCGAAAATAATCATAATTAGTAATCAAATTGTGATGAAATTGTAATTATAATGAAGATTTGGTTTCTGTAAGTCAACCTATATAAAAACAAAAATTTAAATGAATATTTAATAGAAATTCTAATTTATATGTGAATATCTTTTTTTACAAAGGAGTCACCACTTATCAAGGCAAGGAAGCCACTCGAGGATAAGGCTTAATGAGTGTACAGCTGTCAAGGGGAACATGTTGTAGTAATCGTTAGTAGTGGAAATTTGGTCAATTGAATTACATACATGACTCATCAAGAATTTGTTCCCGTTGGACTTGAAGACATCCCTATTGTGGGCAGTTGGAAAGCAGGAAAATTGAACTGAGTTGTTAATAAAATTACCTACAAAGAAAGTAATTAGATATCCTAAACAGTTAAAAGGTTAATAGGCTTTCGAGCAGAAATCGATTCACTTAAACAGTAATTAAATCAATTTACTGGGCGCCAAGATTCGATATTGACATGTTTTGTTTGATTTTTGTATTTTGTAATGTGTTATGTCGACAATCGAACTGCGTAGATTATTGTATCAGGATTGATTCATCTAGCTTTACTGATCTCTTCACAATTGATTTTCGGGGAATTTTCTGTGTATAATAAAAACCTTAATCCATTTGCCTTCCTCTGGCAGTCGTATGGGTATTCCGCTCAGGTGTGATGAATTCAATTATTTGGGAGTCTTGTGGAGGTGTATCTGTCCTTCCGTATACAACACCAGGTGGTGATAGTTGTTATGTGGCTCATGATCTGAGGGTTATATCTTTCAAAAGTTGTTAAAAAATAATTGATTTAAAGTTATTCCGTAATAAAGTCGATAACAAATCTATCTGCCGGCAGAGAATAAAAATTAAGCAATTATTTATTTCTTTTCATTGTTTATTTTTTTACATTTGTTTATTGAGAGAGAGAGAGAGAGCAAGGGAGAGAGAGAGAGGGACAGAGAGCGAACGAGAGAGAGAGCGGCTGATGTTTTCGTTAATATATTATTACTCCTACCACAACGTTATGAAACCTCAACTTTCATGAAAATCTTTGACCTTACAAACCAAAAAAGCAACACATTATTAGCGAAACGAAACCTGTTTTGTACATAAAATATTTTTATAAAAACATTAACTCTAAAATATATATATATATATTAAATGACAGTTCATTTTTCTAAATAAATTATTTTTATTACAACATTGTTTTAACGAACATTATATTTGTTTTTAATTCTATAAAAAAACGATAATAAATCTCTCGGCCGGCGGGGACAAAAATTGAGCAGTTATTTGGGTTTTTCCATTGTTTATTTTTTTACATTTGTTTATTGAGAGAGAGAGAGGGGGGATAAGTCCTGATAATTTTTGGTTTCGGTTTCGACTATAGCTGATGGCACTTAAATCATTTTTTTTTTTACAAATAATGTTATCAAGAAATCTTCATAAGTTTTAGTTTCGGTTTCGATTATGGCTGAAGAACTCAAATTATATATATATATATATATATATATATATATATATATATATATATATATATGTATGTAGGTATATTCATAAGTTTTTATTTTGCTTTCGGTTCAAGCTAATACACCCAAGTAATATGGATTTTTTAATCGCAATTTTACAATATATAAAAATCGATAGAACATTAACTCTATAAAAATATATACGAAATATGCAAGAATTAAAATATCATATTTAAAAATACTTTACGATTGGGCTTTACCGGGTGTTCGTGCTAGCTTAGATAAATACTTTTGCAGTTTTAACCAAAAAGCTACAATAATATCAGAGCGTCTCCATTTACACTGAACATCTACAGAATATCAACATCAATCTATGACGTATGAATGAGTCCCCTTTGGAATTTCCACAAGTCCCGCTAGTTAATATTATTATATAAATTTAATTTGATTTGTTTTCAAGAGAAAAATGCAATTAAAGACAAATATTGTTTAATGACGTTTTAGGAATTTAACTTGACTAGATTCTATAAACATTTGAAGGAACTTTAGATAAATAAAAACAAAAAGGGATGTGTGTTTACAATAATAATACCTAGATACGTGATACAGATGTCGGTTGATAGGTGTAAATGATGTAATCAGTAAGAAATATTTTTAATATGTACACGGATGTTAGTAAGAGGAGAGGAAAGGAGTCGAGCAGTAGTCGAAGAAGTCAGTCGAAGAAGTCGGGGCGAAGACTACGCGGAAGCCGGTGGTCAAGATCTCAAACGTGAAATCCAAATGTTGTAATCTCCGAAATGTTGACGATGTGTGAATGTTATATGAAATGCAACTTTATGTGTGGCGTCATCTTTTGAAGAAACAAGTGAATTCGTTTCGGTTGTTACTGTCATATTAAATGTTTATCGAAAGCTTAAATGTTCACAAACTCTGTCTAATATATAGACTGTTGTTATTATATATACTCTTCTTCTTCTTCTTCTTCTTCAAAGAACATTTGTCTAACTCTAAATTAATAGAACATTGTCTCCTCTTTTCGTTCGAAATCCTTTCATGTACAAGTATTTGTTATCCGCTCAAAATAATATGTCGATATTTCCACGTCATCGTTTCAGTCCAACTCAAGCAAAACACTATTCAGCAATAATTTGATACCCCGCTATCTAAAATAAACATATTAATAAACGTTACAGAATGATGCTCAACAACAACAGCTATACAGATGCACATTTTGTTTTATATAGAAACAATAAAGCAATCAAAGCTCTTCTACATATTGTTTATTGAAGCTGCATGTTTCTAACAACAACGTTCTCTACCATCTGGTATTGATTCGACTCAACGTCACTAACGAAAGCGGAAAACCAACATGATCATGTCATATATGTTAAAGTTATTCTGTTGCTTTTCATAATATAGATATAGTGCCCATCTAGAGTCTACAGAACTGATGCGATTTCGCAGTTTTCATCCTTGGACTAGTCGTCTTACTACTATTTCATCGGCAGGTGATGAGAAAACGTAAATTCATATGTTTTTAATCCAGTGATGTAATAGCTTTCATATAATTCAGGCACTCCATTCCAATAGGCCTATTACAAAAAAGCAACTGTTTTGATAGTATGGTACATCATCTAAACTCCTCGGTCGAACGTTCACAGGAAACATGAGTTGGAACAATTACATTGAAAGCATTGCCAGGACCGCTGCGAAGAAGGTAGGTTCTCTCGACCGTGCTAGAAAGCTACTAACGCCCGAAAGTATCCTGTACCTCTATAAGGCAACCATTCGCCCATGTATGGAGTATTGTTGTCATATTTGGGCTGGTGCATCTGCCACTAGTCTCTCGCTCATAGACAAGGTTCAAAAGAGAGTCGCCAATCTGAAAGGTCCTGAACTGGCATCTAAGCTTCAGCCTCTGTCACATCGACGAAATGTTTAATCCCTCTGTCTGTTCTACAAGTACTTTAACAGTGAATGCTCCGACGAGCTGCAAGCACTTGTACTCTCTTGACGTAAATACCTCCGACAAAACCGACAAGCAGCTAAATCCCACCCCTTCACAGTTGAGATCCCTAGTTGTAAGAGAGCCTTCTACTCCAGTAGTTTCTTCCCAGAACCGCTAGACTTTGGAATTTCCTCCCGTGTCCCTGCTTATCCAACTGTACTGACATGCAGAAGTTCTAGTGTAACGTGAACCGACATCTTGCTGCCCAACTCTCCACCTAGTACCCCTGTAGCCTGTGTCCCTGATAGTAGCCCCCTACATCAAAGTGGCAATGTGCCTTGTTTGGGGTGAAAATATAATTTTTTTAAAAAATTAAGAAAATAAAAGATCAAAACTTTGCATCGCTATGAGAGAATCGGTTCGACTGTTACGACGCATTTCGAAATATCCTTTTCATTTCGAATTACACCGTTTGAATGAACGATACTTATCTTAAATGTATTCACGTCTTTTTTTATAAAAGGTTCTATTTATCGGCAAAATTATATGCTCCCGTTGGATATAGATTTTTTTTTACTTGTCAGTCTGAAATAGGCTGTATCTGTTAGTCTGTCAGACATAAGTTTCAAATGATATTTTATTAGTTTTCCAAGCTTATGTTCGAAATATCATTTCGTTTATCTTCTACATTAAATTTTAGAATATTGTAAGATCCTGTTTAATGCCGTACCATATCAAAGCCGTTTGATAGGGTTTGACATAAGGGCCGAATTCACAAGAATTGAATATATTGGAATATTTGAAAATGTCTTCTTAACTCTCGAACCGTTTCTCTTTGATGGGTTTATACAAGTAGGCATCAATGGGCAGAAGTCTGTAGCTCAATATATTAACGCTGGCTTCAAGGATCCATCTTGGGCCCAACTTTCGTTCCTTATCTTCATCAATGATCTCTTAAATCACATTTAAGTTTATTCGCGCCGATCGATAGAACAGTTGAAAGACCAACAACAACCAAGATCTCCCTGAGTCACACTCCTCCAATCTTGAACATGTTGTAATGAAAAAATTCTGGTTAATTTTAACGCATCCAAAACCAAGCTTTTATCTTTTCGCCATAAACGCTCTGATCCTCAACTGGCTCTAATTGATATAAATGACTTGTCTAAAATGAGCTTACTGTTTTGACAAGTTTCTGGGTTGGACCTACAATCTTGACATGAAATGAAAGACTAACATCAAATATGTCGCCAGGGTCATTGGAAAAAACCGCTCCTGAAGGTATATAACTTAACAAAATCCTCTACTTGTATAAGAGCTGAATACGTCCTAAATTGAAGTAATGTTGTCATATTTGGGCAGGAGCTGCTCGGGGTACTCTATCCTGCATTGACAAAGTTTAAAACCAGCTTCGAAACCTAGTAGGTGATGCACTTTTATCTTTTCTGCAACTTCTTTCCCACAGAAAGAATGTCGCAGATATTTCTCTGTCCCATCGTTATTTTCATAGTAAGTGCTCGTCTGAGATTGAGTCTATAGTCCCCTCTTGCCAAAGTTTTACAGAAACACTCGTCAAGCTATAACCACTATCAAAAATTTCCCCCACCCTCTGTATGTGCATCAATGTAAACGCAATTCTATGAAGACAGCTTCTGTTCTAGAACTGCCTGCCTGTATAACTCTATTCCGCTGGTCTGCTTTCCAGTGAGCTACAATATGGTTGTCTTCAAACCCATTGTAAACAAGTTCGCGATAGAATGGAGAGTAGATAATACAGTGGATGTGTTATCGGCAGCTCCAGTAACTCTCGCTTTTCCTTTTTTGTCCCTCAGTCCTCATTAAAATGAGTGATTTTTCTGACAAAGGGTGAAAAAAAGCTGCTTTAAAGGTCGGTAGTACTTGGTGACCAGTAGTCTGAGATGTCGGAAATTTTTCTGTCTCTATGTCTATCCTTGTGGCCATGTCACTAGTAAGGGTGCTGGAGGTAAACGTTTCGTCTGGGCTGACGTTATCCGCCTGATAGTCAGGGACCCGAACCTTGGATTAACCACTAAGGAGGCTGTCCTATCAGCAGGCGCAAAGTACTGGGACTGCTGTATTGCCATTTGGTGAATGGATTCTGGACCATGTAGTAGTCTCTGGTGGGGCGTCTCGATGCCATACTAATGGGTAATTGTTACAGCTTTACCTTTTCATGTGCTAAAAAAAGATTCTTATCTTTTTCTCTCTTACTTTCCCTCTCTATCCTGCTCTAACCAAGTATGCCGACCTGTTCCACAAATCCCAATACCTCAACACGAAACATCTCCAGAAAAAAACTCGAATAAACCTAGAACCCCATCTTCCAAAGGAGACCCCTACTACCATGTCTCCTTCTCCAACATCAGGGGTCTACGTTCCAATCTTCCAGAGGTTGAAACCCAATTACAGGAGACGAAACCGGACATATTCTTTCTAAGCGAAACTGGAATAGGGCCGACCACTTCCCTAGATGAGTTCATAATTAACGGATACCCTAACTTAACATCTAAATCGGATCCCCAAGATCGCCACAGGCATCGAATATGTGCCTACATTAAAGATAGCTTCCCATGTGGCAGGGATATCTCTAGAGAAGATCCTAATTTACCTTATATGTGCTTCCGGGTTGCACTTTCTTACACCACTGCATTTATATTTGCCCTCTATCGGCCCCATAACAGCGGAGTTACTATCTTTAAGAGTATATCTGAGAAAATAGACCACATCCTGTCTGCACATTCCTCGGCTAACATCCAGATCTGTGGTGACTTCAACGTCCATACCGTGGAATGGCTGACCCACTCAAATAAGACAGACGATGAGGGGAGGTTCTGTCATGATTTTGCCATTGCTTATGACACTCAGATTGTTCGCGAGCCCACACATGTGCCCGATACTACGAGTCAATATGCAAGCCTCCTAGACCTTTTTCTCTCAACTTCCTCTGAGCTATGTTCATGTTCCGTTCATTCTCCTCTAGGATCCTCCGACCACTCCGTCCTATCAGTTAAGATAAAAATGAACTATAATAAGTCTCCAGACGTACCCCTCAACCGTACTATATACCGATACTCCATGGCTGACTGGGATAGCTTCCGACAATTCATATCTGATCTACCTCTGCATTCCATGTTTAAAAAAGATGTGTCCTCTATAGTATCAGACCTGACCGAATGGTTAATTGTAGGCACAGACCGATTCATACCATCTGAAAAATTCCAACAAAAACCTACCAGCCAGTCATGGTTCTCCCCAGAACGTGCTGCTGCTATCGCACACAGAAATCAATTTTCCATAGCTACCAACGTAATAGATGCACTGAGACTAAAGCTGCTTTCAGGAACATCAGCAACCACTGTAAAAGAGTAATAAAAAATGCAAGAGAGCTATATGCCCAGTCTGTTAAATCCAAGATAGCTGATCAACGGCTTGGATCCCACCAGTTTTGGCAAATAACAAATAGGATCCTGAACAGAAGTGTGCGTTCTATCCCAACCATTATCAATGGACCAGAGGTCATCTCGTCAGCTTCAGACAAGGCCAAACTATTTGCCAAGAACTTTGAAGCAATTCTACCCTATGCGACAAACGCAATCAACTCCCCATATTTCCTCCTATGACACAGACCACACTAGGTAACATACAAATATCTGTGCATGAGGTCGCCAAGCTAGTCAAGAACCTTGATTTGAGTAAAGCAACTGGCCCTGACGCCATCCCAATTATAGTGTTAAAAAGCTTTAACCAGAACTTGCTCCCATACTTACGAAACTGTTTAAGCGTTGTCTTAAGGAGAAGTGCTTTCCAACACCCTGGAAACCCTCATCAGTATGCCCTGTATTTAGGAATTCAGGTGATAAGTCATCTCCCTCTCAATACAGACCAATAAGTCTCCTGTGTATAATAAGTAAGTTGCTGGAATCCATATTTAATAGAGAAATGGTCAACCACCTCAGCAGAAATAACCTTCTTAGTAACACGCAATATGGTTTCCGTTCTGCAAGATTTACCGTAGATGTGCTAGCGGTTATATCTCATAGGATTAGTGAATCTCTCGACAAAGGCTTCCTTTCCAGGGCAATTGCTCTTGACATATCAAAGGCCTTCGACAAGGTATGGCATAAAGGCCTACTTCACAAGATCTACAGCTACATATGACTGGAAATATTCTCTCTATCATTAAATCATTTCTATCTGATAGGCTCATAAGAGTAGTGGCTGATGGACAAAAATCAGAGGCCTGCAGTATTAATGCTGGAGTCCCTCAAGGATCCATCCTGGGCCCAACTTTCTTCCTGATCTACATCAATGATCTCCCTAAACACATACTTAAATCTATGCTGATGACACGACCATCTACGGCAACACATCAAAGGCTGTAAATGACAAAGCTCTCTCTGATTCTCTCTCCTCTGATCTCGAACGAGTGGTTCAGTGGGGGAAGACGTTGCTGGTTACCTTTAATGCATCTAAAACCAAACTCCTATCTTTACATCATCAACGCTCTGATCCCCATCTGGCATCAATTGAAATGGATGGCTCTCGTCTAGGAGAAGCCCCATGTTTTTACAAACTTCTAGGCTTGACCTTCAGTCCTGGTCTGAAATGGAACACGTACATCAAGTCTGTTGCCAAGGTCGCTGGAAAGATGGTGGGATCCTACTACGGCTCCAGAAGATATCTCACTACTGATGCAATTCTCTATCTATATAAAAGCCAAGTACGTCTAAGGATGGAATACTGCTGCCATATCTGGGCAAGAGCTGCTAAAAACAGCCTATCCTGCCTTGACAGAGTACAAAATGGCTTAGTGGGGTATGCCCTTTTCTCTTCCTTGCAACCTCTCTCCCACAGAAGAGATGTTGCAAGCCTATCTTTGTTTTATCGTTATTTCCATGGCAGGTGCTCATCTGAACTCCAACCTCTGGTCATCCCTCGTCAATCTCTTACGAAAAACACTCGTCTAGCTGAATCCACTATCAAAAACTTTCCCCACTCTTTATCTATGCCTAAATCAAAACGTAGATTCCATGAAGAAAGCTTTTTTTCTTAGAACTGCACGCCTGTGGAACTCTGTTTCTTCTGTCTGCTTCCCACTGGACTACAATCTGGATGTCTTCAAGTCCAACGTAAACAAGTTCCTGATGAGCCGCCCCCTTAAGTAGACACTTTATTAAATTTCCACACTAAAGTACTGTACTTACAATAACCCTTATCCCTGAGTTGCTTCCGGGCCTTGATAAGTGGTGATCACCTTGTAAAAAAAAAAGTTCTTTTCAGCCTTTCTACTAAATAATCCATTTCTACACTGTTACTACGCTGTTGTCTTGGAGATCACCATACACTCATTAACTATTATCCTTGAATTTCGAGCCTTGATAAGTGGTGTAAAAAAGAATCTAAATTGATAAATTGAATTTGTACATTTTTTAATATCGTTTTTTTAAAACACTATCTCCATTAATAGTTTTAGAAATTTGGCAATTTGAATTTTCGATAGCAAATCATGAACTTGAAAACGGCACAACAAATATGTTTACAATGTTTTCAATTTATTTCCCCGTTTCCCGAAAATGATATTGGTTTTATTTTTATATTACACGGAACACTACCCTCATCTTTTAACCACGAAATAGTTTGAAGGGGAACTTTAGGGTTTCATAGCACTGACAGTTAACAGGTTTTGTTTTTTTTTCTAATGGGGATACAATAAGAGAATATTTTACCTTAAATCTCTGCTATGATCCATCCACTGAGGATCAATATTCAGTCAGTGAAGTGTAAGAGTTTCGAAAATATTACAAGTTAGTAATATTGTACTTTTCTTATGTAGGTGGAAAATCTCGAACAAGAACACCTTGAAAAGTCATTGATGTATGCAAATAGAAAAACATCGATTCCTTATTTCATTCAATCATTTCATCGATACAACAACAATTACAACGACGACGATGAATATCGATTAAGAGATAAAAAATAATTTGATTGAATGGTGAGTTTTGTTCTGCTTAATGAAACAACAATTTTCACGGTTGATTATTTTAGAATTCATTGCTTGACTGAACTGTGGTTAAAGACGATTAGTTGTTTTTTATCAACTTTACATGCTCGACCGAGAGTCAAAGATGGGGAAATAGAGATGAATAATGAAATGCTACGCGGGATTTGCTAAGGAATTTTCACCTTTCTTTTAGTTTTGTTTTTTATTTGTTTTTTTGTTTTTTTTATTTAGGTGCCATTTTTCCAAAATTGTTCTAGGATCTTGTTTTGCAATGATTACTCGTTCAGCCAAAGAACAAAAAATACCCCATCAACTTTGGTTAGGGATTATTTCCGTATAGGAATAGTAGTAATTGTTTATTTGGGGACTGTTAACCGCTTGGTAGGGTGGAGCTGATGATTTCCTCCTGTAGAAAGTCAGACATTATGGCATTTTTAATCATGTGGGATGTAACTGTCAGTTCCCTTACCATGAATTAACAATCAGCTGCAACTTTTGCAATACAATCTTTATGTAAAGTATGATTATGTATTTGTACATTTCTGTGCACAGAATCCAGTCTTAGATTCACTCGTAATTATGATTTTTGGAACAGAACTGCTAAGTGTAATATCTTATAATATTTAGTCTAATTTAGTTTTATGAAAAGCAGTAAAAACAGGGTGGATATGCAGATACGCACGAGTTATTTTGTAACGTGGCTTTTAAGCTCGAACAAAGGAAATAAATAAAATAAACTCCGAGTCGACATATTTTCTTCTTTTTTAACAAAAGATTTAATTGCCGTTATTTTCGGCACCACTTAAAAAGTCTATCGCTGTCAAATGCCCATTTTAGCCTGCACACGCGTTTCTCTTTCTTCCAACCGCATGCTAGCAACAGGTGGCGTGTTTCTCGCTTTCGGCTTTACTTGTAATTACGATTTTTGAGGCAGGGCTTATAGGTGTAATATCTTGTAATGTAGATTATATTTCGTTAAATTAAACGAAAAGTGTAAAGCAGAAAAAACAGGTAGGATTATAAGGTATCTTCACGTCTTTTGAAATTTTTAAAATATTAGCAATCAATTGATAAATTATCCGAAGATATCAGAATCTTTTCAAGTATTTTAAAGAGATTTTAGTGAGCATAAGTATAACTTCCTATTAAAAACACACATGTCATAACTGTATTGAATGTGATTTATAGTCAGTGTACATAAATTAATAATTTATGACCTAAATTATGATGTAGATGATTAAAATATTAATTGTTAATTTAATGACCGGAATTATGACGTAGATTCTGAATGTTAGCAATGGACATTTGCAATCTCGAGGTATCTGGCATCTCCCCAGATACTGAATTAATACGTAGCAGGCGTGTTTTAATGAATTCTCACTTTAGGCTGTTATATTCATTCATTTAAGTAATTAGTTCAAACAGCAAGATTATCGGAATTTCAATTTCTTCTTAAGTTCAAATTTTATATATTTTATAGAAATCAACACTAAAATAGATTTTAAATATATAAATAGATTTTGATCAAAATTAGAATAAAGATTTTAGACAAAATTTAGTACTTTTATATCTTCGTTTTAATCTCACTTTGGAGAGGGGCTACAAATCCTGCAAAAGCCGCTTGTTCGAGTAATTAATTTTAATCGTTTTTTAAATAAGTATTTTCTAATGTCTACCCCTTTCTCTATCATTCTATCTATCCATCTATCTATCTATCTATCTAGTAATATATAAATTTCACTTTGTGTGTGTATACGAGTTCCTTCCTCATGGATTCCAAAACGGCTGAGCCTATCTTTTTCAAATTTCACACAAAGGTAATTTATGTCTGGTAGTGTTCTTAGATATGTTTTGTACAGAAATTCATCAGATAAGTGTAATAAATCGAAAAAATTCGATCTTAAAAATATCTATAATTTTCACAGATGAATATTTTACGCTACACCGACCAAGGGCAATAATAAAATCTCACCAAATGATTTCTTCTTCAAAAAAAAGAACAGATTTTTTGTCATCAATTCACTGATAGAGGATTCGACTACAAATCGAATGATCTTCTGTTCAAGCTCGGGTGAAATTCAAAAATAAATTTTGATTATTTCTTATTGATGAGTTGAATTTACGATAAAAGAAGAGGTACTATTTAAAATCACCGCAAATTATTTCTACGTTTTCATAATTCCAAACTAAATATTAATCAGAAGTAACCTTTTCCAGAACATTCATCGTCAAGCCCAATTATCAACAAACATGATATTGTAAACATGCACAGACGGAATTTGATGAACGACATTATCATTCGTATTTTTTTTTTTTTTTTTGTGAATTAGTCCACCGTACAAATTATTCTTCATAATGTACAATAATAGAGGATTAATTCTATAATAATACATTCGCAATTTGCATAAATTAAACTTACTTAAGCGTATTGTACGACCGGCCATATATAGAAATAGCTGGCCTAAAAGCCAACCTACAGAATTTTTTGGTATTTTTGGATTGCTATTAACTCTTATTAATATTTTCAACAAATATAGACACATGTATTATTTGGATTTATCGGACTACTGTTCTCATCATCAGTATGATCTGCACAACGTTTCGTATATGTAACTTCCAATCTTCTTCTGCTGTATCTTGTCGAATTCGGGGAATATTTCCGTCTAACTCTATCCAGTTACGGCTGACGGAACAAGAGCATGCTACCCTCGGGAAGTAAATAAAGGATTCTGTTCGAAATTGCCTCCAAATTCCAGAGTGCGACAGAAACATTTCCAAGTTCAACAAAATACACTTGAAGAAGGTCGACAGTTACATCGACCGGAACGTAATGAAAATCACACTCAAGATAAGAACAGTAGTTTGATGAATTAAAATAATACAAAGGAATCGTTTTCTAAAAAATTCAGAAACGAATGTTTTTTTAGAATATGAATTAATGCAGTTGTGTACTAGTTGTTATATTTTCATATTAGCAAGTTAACAGTTGTACTTCATTTGAATATATTACCCACATAAATTTTTCTGTTCCCATATTTTTTTATCAGGTTGCCACAATGCACTTTCCTGTCTTATACAGTTAAAATCAACTTCGAAATCTAGTAAGAATGATGTCTTTCACTGCAATAACTTGTCTTTCACGAGAAATAAATATTGTTGCCTTCATTTTGTCGTAGCGTCATGTGGAATTTCCATGAACTAAAACTTTGCATGTATGGAACACAATACTCTTTTACTTACAAGTTGTCTTCAAACCGAATATCAACAGTTTTTGTCACAATTAATTAAACGTAACGTTAGCACTCGCATAACTTTCCTCACCTTTCGACTAGAAATAATCTTCGCCTCGTTAAACTTATCCTCGGGTGACTCTTGACATTATAAACTCGGTGAAAGATTGTTTGGAAATATTTACTGAAAGTAGAGTTTACAAAAGAAAGGCATCCATTAAAAAAGCCGATTTTGTAAATCATCTGAGGTCACACAATGTCAAGTATGACCATCCCAGGCTACGCAAGTATTTCTGTAATATCTGTAGTTTCATCTCTAATTCAGCAAACGTGTTGACAAGATTCTCGAAGTTGCATAAAGAAGTCCCACCACAAACAACACCAAATATTGGCAAATTTCCATGACCCCTCTGTAGAAGGATTTTGCAAGAGTGTAACTGGTTTGAAGAGCCATTTACGTGCACATGCACGCTCTACATCAATCTGAAGAGATGGCAAGCTTCTGTCGAGATGTAGCAATCAATATATATATATATATATATATATATATATATATATATATATATATATATATATATATATATATATATATATAAAGTTTCTTAAATACAGTATATTAAATAGGGGCATTGGATACTGTGTCAATTGTGGCATTCAGGAAAGCATCATTTCACAAGGCTTATATTATTACTTGACCTATTCTCCTCAATCAGTCGGCGCAATGAATTAAACGAGTTCCAATAATTCCAGAACTCTTTACTCTCAATAAAGAAGAGTAGAAAGTGGACCTTTCCCTTCGCTAAGTTTTTCCTTTAGTTCTCACATTCCATGAGCAATATTTCTGACAAAGGGGGAAGAATTGCTGTTTTATTGGTTGGGATCATCTAACACTTTTCTTTGGTCAGTTTTTTTTTACCTTGAAGTAGTATTTTTATAGCTCCTTACACTAAGTGACTTCATGCCTCGTCTGGGGCGATTTCCATGAAAAAAATCTGTCCGCAAGACAAGAATATTTATTTACTTATTTGAATCGATGCAACTGAAAACGACCGTATATTCTGACACCCATTTGATCAAAATGAAATACATTTATTTAAATGATATGAATAATATACTTTAGTATCTGCATGGTTACAGAGGATTATGTTCAAAATCCTACGAGTGGCATTCAATAAGCAATGAGTAGAACAACGAAACCTGGCATAGTTATCAGTTTTATCTAAAAAGCAATCACCCGGCATAACGCACTGTTCCCGTATTTTAATGCAGTTATGAATATCGTTTTTCGTAGTATACCACCAGGTTGATTTTCCAATCATATCGTGACTTTGGAAATCAAGACTGCATTTTCTGATAAACCCTTCATTTCAAAAACAAGTTCATGACTGGGAAGAAGTTAAAATCAGCGGAGGCAATATTAGGTTCCATTTCATACCTAACTGAATTCAAACACAGAAATACAGTTAGTTTACAGCTGTTGTTTGTAATATAATACATAGAGATATAAATCATTGCACATGAAAAATTTCAGCTTAATCAGAAAACTGAAAACGGGTCGGGATTATTACTTATTAAACATCCTTCCATGAAAACAAAAGAATCCTATCAAAAACAAATGCATTACTGCGTAGAGGTAAAAGTCAGAGGATGCAATGTCTCCATTTCACACCTGACTCAATTCAAATGCCTTTAAATCAGAATCTACAATTAGTTCAGCGCTGTAATTTGTCACATAATCCATAGAGATATAAATCATTGCTCATGTAAGTGAAAGTAGGTCAGGGACATTACTCATGGAACGCCCTTTCCTGTGATAAAAACGAACAAATATGAGCACCGTATTCATTATATACGTTTACTGATATTCTTATCATCCCCAATGTTTTCACATTTCTCTTATGCTAAGCAAAAGCAGCAATCACAATTATTCTATTTAGAATAAAGAGGAGGTGAAGACTCTATAATATGACTGGAACTTTAATTGATTGAATTGAAGTGATACTTGAACTATAACTAAATGATATCTACGATTACTTTGAAATATCATCAATCATTTCTGAAGTGTCACTAAATACGGAATCTGGAGTCGACATCGTAAAATCCATTCAGCAAAAATCGATTTCACAATATCGACAGCACGAGCCAGGCCTCAGACATTTACAATTTGATTTTTTTAAGTTTTAGAAAATTTCAAGAATAGAAAACGGGGCAAAATTGAATTTAATTAAATTCAATTAATTGCTCAATTTGTTGGAATATTAATGAGAAAACAAGAAATTGCATCGTTGATGTGCAGTAAAGCATTGTTGATTGGCAGTAAAGCATTGTGTCGCCAGGTTATAAGGAAATTCATCCATTAAATTGATTGTCACCTTGGTTATGTTAGACCAATACTTCATGACAGTGGTCAAAATTGTTCCCCGGGGTTCCATAGAATTTTTAAGCGTTCCAAGAAATATTTATTTTTAATCTAATTTCTATTTATTTTTCTTGTTTATTACAGGTATGTGTGATATTTTCAAATATTGTATTTTTTTTTTTTTTACATTTTCACCCCAAACAAGGCACATTGCCACTTTGATGTAGGAGACTACTATCAGGGACATAAGCTACAGGGGCACTATGTGGTGAGTTGGGCAACAAGATTTCGGTTCACGTTAAAACGTCACGTTGAACTTCTGCATGTCAGTACAGTTGGAGAAGCAGGAACCCGGAAGGAAATTCCAAAGTCTAGCGGTTCTGGGGAAGAAAGTACTGGAGTAGAAAGCTCTCTTACATCTAGGGATCTCTGCCGTGAAGGAGTGGGATTTTGCTGCTTGTCAGGTTTGTCGAGGTATTTACGTCGAGGGGGTACAACATGTTGATGTTATCCTATGACAGATACGTTTATTAACTCAAACAAATATTTGATCTTAACATTATATATGCATAGAGTCCATGAATCATTAAACAGTACTCATGTGACTAATGGATGATTCAATAGTTCGTATGGATGTTAAATAGTCCTGATGAAGTCCATGAATCATATAATGACCGTCATGCGATCCATGAGTTGTAAAATAGCTGCCAAGTTTCATTCATATTATAATAGCTCATAGTTGGTTCATAAGTTAAATAAGATTAGAAATCCTTCGGCGTTCCGAGTTACGGGTATCTAATGTGACAGAAATGATATCTACGTTAACCTAAAGTGAAATACACTTTTATTAATGAATGCGTATATTCTGACCCGTTGGTTTATCGATTGATATCTGATATATATTCGAATGAGAAAACACTAAGTTTAAATCAGTTTCATATTAAAAGTAAAAAGAAACAAAAACAAAATTTAAAAAAATAGTCTCTTTCTGCTCACTAGATCCATCCTCTTCTCTTTTCTTTACTTTTCTCTTTCTCGTACTACGGGTTAAATAACACTACTGCTTGTTTTATGCTATCTATTTTCTTTCTAATGCACTAGTTTAATCTTTTTTATCTTTTCTTTTTGGTTTGTTGGCTTTTACTGTCCGTAAAGAGGGAAAGGGGAGGAAGAGAAAGACGAAATAGATACTGGATTAAATATGAGCGAGTAAGGGGATAACACACATACAATAAAAGATTTTAAATATATATATATATATATATATATATATATATATATATATATATATATATATATATATATATATATACACTTGAGCTTCCTCTCAGTGCACTGCGATGGGTCTTTAACTAGAGTAGACAATCAATCGATTTGATTAAAATATGGGCGATTTCACCGATTTTGATTACAATAAATATAAGAGAGTGTGAAACATTTTTTACATGGAGTTCACCACTTATCAAGGCCCAATGGCCACTCGGGGATAAATGTTATTGTGTGTACAGTAATCAAAGGGATAGTGTAGCAATTGTATTGGAGAATTGATAAGGTGTCATTACTTAGGGGGGGCGGTTCATCAGGAATTTGTTTGTGTTGGAATTGAAGACATCCAGGTTGAAGTCGGGAGGAAACAGGCAAGCGGAACAGAGTTCCACAGGCGTGCAGTTCTAAGAAAGAAGCTTTGTTCATGGAATCTACGTTTTGATTTAGGCACAGACGAGAACTTGCCATGGAAATAACGATAGAACAACGACAGGCTCGCTACGTCTCTTCCGTGGGAAAGAGGTTGCAGGATAGAGAAAAGGGCACCCCCCACCAAGCCACGAAGTCTATTTTGTACTCTGTCAAGGCAGGATAGGCTGTTTTAGCAGCTCCCGCCCAGATGTAGCAGCAGTACTCCATCTTTGGACGTACTTAGCTCTTATATTGATAGAGAATTGCATCATTAGTGAGATATCTTCTTTTTTGATCAGCATTCAATCCCGGGCAATGTCGGGTCAACATGCTAGTGGCAATATAATTCACATATCGTAATTCACACAGTCGGGTAAAGGTAGACGAGAGTATTGACATACAAGTTGATATGAGTCTTCTTGCTCAAGTTAAATTCATAGTCTCAGCCGTCTTCAAATTAAGTTGGACACCCGCTTCTTTGCTGTGAAATTTTAATAGCAAAACGGAAATCAAGTCAATTATCGTGTTTTCACAGAAAGCATCCTAGACGTCAGCTCATTAATAAACCGTATGTATGTGACATTTTGCGTTCCAGATAATAGTTGACACAATCTTTTTTTTAAACTGTTTAATCCTCTCTGAACTAGTCACCGTTCTCAACATAATCTTGTTGTATGAATCGTTTTTACCACTAATAACTCTCAGTATATGAAAAGAACTACCTGCCCGTATTATTCTTATCAACGTTTAACTAAAAGATGAGTTTGGAGAAATTCTCAGATTCTTTGTTTTAATTCATTCAATAAACGTGAAGATATGTGTGTCTAATTAACTTCAATAATCATGTATGCAAATTTAATTTTTAGTACTTATATTTGTTCTATTATAATATTTGATAATTATTTTTGGTTTGGTTTAATTTTATGGTATATCAACCTTGTAAAGAGTAATGGTATTGTTATTGATGTAAACGTCTCTTGCTCACATCAATAATCACGTACACGAATTTAAATTTTATCATTAAAAAGGGAAAGGCTTAGTCTCAATATCTGCTAATATTGAAAAGAAATGAAATATTTGTCGCCTGTGCAGAAAAAATGTTACATTAATATTATTATTAATTATATTATTATTAGTATTAGTATTAATAGTAGTAATAGTAGTAGTAGTAGTAATAGTCTTACGACTTTCATTATGACTATTATTATTAATATCATTACTGTAACTATTACCTATACAATATTCTGCTTGTTCCTGCCTTAGTCCGTATGCTACACCTCGAAAAAAGGCCAAATACAATTTTTAATAGCTAAACTACTTTTAAAATGCCAATTTCGCGAAATTTGTTTTTTTAAAAAGCCCATCTGACAACCCTGGACAACAATATGAGAGTGGGCTTCCTTTGATGTAACATCGTTTTCTAATCTTATAATAATAATATATGATCATTGTTGTTATGCTGCGAGAAAGTAACGCATAATAATTTCGATATGCAGTGGTTGTTTACCAAATAAAGTAGCGAAATCTTACGTAAAAAGGGAATATTTTAAAGAAACAGGACAAAATAAGAACATTGTCTGCCAAGAAGATGCTGGACTGGAAGAGTAAATTAAAGATTGTTTCTTACAAGTGATTTTATTATTTGTATTGAACTATGTAGCATAATATTACTTACTAAATATTTATTAATTTAGATCACTAGTATATTTAAAATACAATGTACATTTTTTTCATAGAAAATTCATATTTGCTGCATGTTAGTGGTTTTTCCCTCCAAAAACTATTTTTGTATTATCCAGAAAAATATCATATCTGTTGATTCAATATATTTCTCATTCCGTGGAATTTCCACGTTCATAATTACTTATTATTAAAACAGAACCAAGAGGGGGAAATTATTGCCTCATTTTTCTTATCGATTGGCTTCGTCTTCTTTTCTTACCGATAGAGGAAAGAAAGAAAGAGAGATGGGGTCCTG
>NC_136494.1:144151904-144219404 GCF_053919585.1 Euprymna scolopes
ATGGTTTGAAATGATCTGAAATAACAGCAAGGGGAGACTTGATTCCAAATATTTCTCATATGTTATATCTCCCTTCTTTGGTTTTCATAAAGTAAATTTCACAGTGTATAAGGATTATTTGATACTGGAGATATTCATAATCGTACCCTATTTCCAAAAGAGAGGAGATATAACATGAGAAATATTTGGAATCAAGTCTCCTCTTGCTGTTATTTCAGATCATTTCAAACCAAAGCAGCAAATTTTATTTTTCCCTCCATCAAGGTCAGAGGTTTAGGGGATATATATATATATATATATATAACAAGATAAGACACAGATAAAAATCCTATGAAAAATCCTAATAGATATTACTAGAGATAATACTTTCAGAGTGATCCTAGCCAAAAAGGAAAAGCTCAATATTTAAGAATAGAGCAATATATAAATTTAGTTGTTAAAATTAAATTCTGAAAATCCAAATATAGACACATATATTCGAGTTAAGAATTTATTGTTTGACAAAAGGAATATATAGAAGGGGTTGTATTAATTTACTTAATCCATGATTTTTCAATAATAGCTAACATCATCAGAGGAAATGAAATGCGGTTAGCAAAATGTTCAGCTGTGAAAAGGCACGTATTTTGCTTTTCAGCACAAATATTGAAAATAGATTGTTGGGTGGTGAATGATAGTTATATGAAAATTTTTTTGCTGACTGTCAACAGATTGTACTAGGTTCAGTCCTCGGCTTGGGAGAGGTGCTAGTCTAGCGGCACTGATGAGTTGTGATACAATGAAACGGAACTGTATGTCGATGACTACATATATATAATATTTTTATACATGGTAATATATATATATATATATATATATATATATATATACACATATAATTTCATATTCTGAAATTCTAATATGCATAAAAAAATTTTCAAACTCAATATTCAGTAATACATAGTAAATATAAAACTGCACACGAAAACTACTTTAATACATGGTAAAGATATTACATAAGGCATTTCATATCAATTTCCTAACATATATCTTATACATAAATAAATATTATCTATACTTTCTGATACTAGTATTTAATGTTTACGCAATCATCAGTGTAAAAAGTGATAATTGAAGCAGGTAGAAAGATTTGAACCCATTCACAAATTCAGCTTTATCTTTATTACACCTATACTTTTTACTCTCCTTAATATATACTTTTTTTTAAAATCAATTTTCACCCCAAAGGCACAGTCCCACTTTGAAGTAGGGGGCTACTATCGGGGACATAAGTTGCAGGATTATTATGAATGGAGTTTCGCGAACATGGTGTTCACGTACTTCGACTTTTCTCATCAATTCTAAATATGAGCTTATTTCTTCGCCATGGTTTTATTGTTCTTTAAATAAATTTTTTTCCTCAGAGAAACAATCATAGATCACTAAATTATCTATGTAAAGTTATATAGTGTCAGTTGATACGTGCTAAACACGATAGTTTTATACGATATTGATATGCACGTGAGAGTTTTACTTATCTGCTCATATCAAATTACACATGCCTTTTACGTCCTTTCTCGTTCGCAAAATATGAGGTTTTCTATTTTAGATAAATACGTAAACACTTCAGCTGTTGTATCGGTGTTTTTAGCATCTGCGTCTATTGCACTTGACAATATTTGATTATAATGTTTCGTTTTGTTTCAACTCGCCGCGTTTCAATTTGTTTTTACGCGCGAACAATGAACTCGAGACTTGGTTGGTATCTTTTATTCCAGCAACAAAGGACGCGTTTCTCTCGTCTTCAAAGGGAAAATAACATCGAGACTTGAGGTAAATTCGATAAATAATGAAAGAGAAAGAGAAAATAAAATCAGGATTAACGAAACAACTTTTTCTTTTGTACAAATTCTCATTAGACGATTAAAGTTTATTGCAACAGAGCAACAGATCGGCGCGTGGAATTTGCACAAAATTACATCTGTACTTTACAATTTATTATATATCTCTCGGGAAAGAACACTACTTGCTTAGATCATGGCCGATGGTATCGTCCGCATACTTTTCTCCTTGAATTAACATCGCTTAATCAATTGTAAGTGTATTCCTTTCAGGGCTTCCATTTTGGACTCAACAAGCGTTTTATTTTGACTGTTTTAAACACTTTTCTGGAAATTTAGTTTATAAAACGAATTTTCTCTAATTCTTAGTATTCTCATTGATTTTAAATATGGCTTTAACCTTTCACTATGATTCGTAGTTACTGCAATTTTGCTTGCCCGAACGTCCATTTGTAGCCAAATTATCTATCTACATATCTATATATGTATAAAAGTGAAATTGTCTCTGTGTGTTTGTCTATGTGTCTTCATGCAACAGCGCTTTCATTCAAAAGCGGAATTCTTAATAATAAAGAATTCCGCTTTTGAATGAAAGCTTTGTTGCCTGAGGAGGTCTCTAGTTAATAAATGCTAGAGGGCCGAAACATGCTTATGACTGTGTAGCAACAAATTGTTGCTTATATAAAGACAAATTGAATATATATATATATATATATATATATATATATATATATTATGTCAGGTAATGTCATATGCTACTGGTACAATGTAACCCAGTATTAGCTGCCTCATGGTCGGGTCACCGACGACTAAACTGGTTCCCCCACCAGACATATTTGGTGAGGAAGGTGGCTAGTTTTCCTGAAGGATTAAAAACAAGAACTTTCAAAGGGCGAATGAACCCTTTTTCGGGGTTAACGGCCAAGTAACACCGTCTGTGTTTGTGTGTGTGTTGGGGTGGTGGTGGTGAAGGCAACCTTTCTAGGAGAAGCAAATCTCTGGTTTAAAAAAACATAAAGCGGGAGACCAGTACCCGCATTAAGCTGGTCCGAAGTTTAACTTGTTGCTGGTTATCTTGCTCTTGCTTGTTGCTGGATCTCAACATTTTAAACCGAGAGAGAGACTTAACTGTCGTACAAAGCTGACACTCTGCAACACCATCTGTGTATAGATACTCCCTCAGGCATTTGTCTATTAAAATGGTCCTGTGGCGATGGAGGTCATTTTTGGGCTCATGGACTTTAAGTGTCTGAGGGAGTGGTACTCGTCTGACAAGAAGTTGCAATCATGATATATATATATATATATATATATATATATATATATATCGATATCATCATGTTATATATATATATTAGCTGAACGCCCGACATTTCCAAAACTCTTCATTTTGTATAGTAGACTTTCTGAAATATATATATATATATATATATATATATATATATATATATATATATATATATATATATACTAGCAGTTCATCCCGGCTTTGCTCGGATCCAATGTTCTGGGTTACGCCGGCATGTTCAAAATTGTGATTTTGTTTTGAAGGTTGATTAGTACAAAACAAATTCACGGGAACACTTGAAATGTGTCATTCATTGCGTGTGAAAGAAAACGTGGAAAGAAAGATAAGATTTCATTTCAGTCTGATTTCTGAGTTGGCGCAAAAATGCTTCGGAAAAATAATGGCAAAAGAAGCGTGAGTCAACGATGCGAGAGGTCCCCCAGTTAACTTGTAGACGAAATAAAGTAATTCGTGTTTTCGTCTTAGATGCTCTTTACATCTAATCGCTCAATGACGGGGAGAATCGATTACAGAAGACCAAGATAACAATAAGGAAAATATGGTGAACTTTATCGCGTATATATATATATATATATATATATATATATATATATATATATATATATATATATATATATATACATACACTATATGTATCACAATTACACACATAGATACAGACAAAGAGACACATGTAATGAGATATACACGCAACATACAAAATTCTCTCCCTCGCTACACTTCAATCTACAAGTCCAATGTAAGCAAATTCTTATTGAACCGTTCTCATAAATAATCAAATTATACCAAATTTCCTCTACAAACTATTATTACACAACTGTCCCAATGATAACGATACACATATTAACTCTCGAGTGGCCTTCAGGCCTTGATATGTTGTAATCTCTTTGTACAAAAATAAACAGGTTTTATATAAGAATTATTCTTCTCTTAGATAAATGATCTGACAAGATCCACGGGTCCGTCCCACCGACCTGGGTAACCATGGGCCTGGGTTCCAATCCAGGTATTTCTGCGCCCTAGCGTGGCTGGAAATAATTGTAAGTATTTTATAAAATAAAAGTCTTGTCGAACTCATAAATCTGGTCACAATTTTAAATAGAACCTTTAATTTAATCCACGTATGAAACTTTTAATTATTCCGTCAGCCATGACTGGATAAAAGTATAAATTCGTAATTGTATTCTTAGTATCGCCTGTACTGAGGATTGAACCTTTTTCCCTCCAGAAGACTGCCATTAAAAATTATTTTTGACACGTATATCCGTAGCGACACATTTTTGTGTCAGTTGAATAAATTTCGTACAGGTTGAGTTGTTGTGGAGACGCCCACTAATTAGCACGTGGTGAACAAGATATAGACAAAGGTATCAAGTCAGCAAGACCGGGGAGCTGTGTTCGAACGCCGGATAGGCAAGACGCATGTGCCGGTTGCTCCATGAAAGACTTTATCACGCCCTCTGCCGGACAATCTTCCAACTGCAGTACAACTGCACCTTTGTAAATATGTATTTTATTTTCGTCTTATATTTGTTTTACTTTTACTTTCTGCGTTCGTGCTGTTATTGATGCAGGCACAACAGAAATATTCCCGCTTAAAGAAGGTTGCAGGTCACATTGATCGAAACGTTGCGAGAATAACATCCACGAGAACAATAGTTTGATTAAGCCAAATTATACAAATGCCAAATTAGTTGCTTTCTACTTTATAACATTCTTTCTCTTTCTCTTTTCTCGTTCCCTTTATAAAACCGATTAAATAGTATTACTGTTTGTAACGATTGTATCATTTTGTTTCTATTGAACTATTCCAATAGCGACATCACAATCCTTATCTAAAGAGAACTTCAGAAATCGTTATATACACCGAAATTGTTTGTCTGCGAAATATATTTCATATATTTAAAAGACTAAAAGTTCGCAAGACATTCTACTTTGAAAAGTTTTATTCATAAAGAGAGTTTCCCTGTCCACGTCAGTCAAAGAAGAATTTTTTAGAAGAAAGCTAATTCTGACAGTCTGACATTTCCTGATAAAGAAACTGAATTACAGATACCTTCAAAATTGGTGTCCAATTATTTCGGTATCATTTTGTCCTGCTGGTTTGACAGATTTTCATGAAGCTGTCGAGTTCCATCAATTTCGATCTTTAATAATATCGCTTCCCAACCATTGACAAATCGATACCTATATGATTTCTAAATTGTAAATATTACATCATAGTAATATAATTTGCAACTTAAGTATGTAGATGATTCGTCATGTGCCGCAGGTTATTAGTTATAATTGTCATAGCTTATTACCTTAGGATCAGCTTAAGTCTTTTATGTATATAGACAGCTGATTGGCTAGATTAATCATGTAATAACAGAAAAGATTTGAACTTGGATTTTGGTACTGAGAGATTTGTGCAGAATAAATATATATTCGTTCTACATTATTTTTGGTCGCATCTTAGATGATTTTCAAAAATAAAAAAGGACAATTTTCTTTTTAATGGAAACCTACATCAAATATAATAGAAGTGGGACAATCAGAAACTATTTTTTTTAACAGCAAATTAACTGGTTTTGCCACGGTCGAAATGAAATGGCTCTTCTTTTGATAAACTCCTAAGCTCTAACGTTCAATCCAGATCTAAAATGGAAGACGCATATCTAATCAGTTGCTAAGGTCACTGCTAAAAATGGTTAAATTATTCTACGCTACAAGGAAGTACATGGTACATGGCATCCACTACCGTCATAAAATCGAAAGATTTTTACCACCTCTGAGAAAGGGGAGTTCACGTAGCACTTTCCTTGCTTTGACTAAGTTTAAAAGTAACTGTGGACCCAATATATGTTCTGATTCGATTATAATAAATTACTTCACATTTATATATATAATATTATATTAGAAATGAGACATTTACTTTTCAACGGACATTCGTCAATATTTTTACAGTGGCAAAGTGATTCTTCTACAATATATATATATATATATATATATATATATATATATATAATAGTTCCCATAAACCCCTGGTCTTGATAGTGGGAAGACTTAAACTTGCTGCTATAGTTTCAAATGATCAAAAATAACAGCAAGGGGAGACTTGATTCCAAATATTTTTCTTATGTTATATTTCCTTTCTTTTGGAAATAGGGTACGATTATGAATATCTCCAGCATCAAATAATCCTTATACACTGTGAAATTTACTTTACGTATGAAAACCAAATAGAGGATGCATAACATATGAGAAATATTTGGAATTACGCCTTCCCTTGCTGTTATTTCAGATCATTTAAAACCATTGTAGCAAGTTTTAGTCAGGGAATATCAGCTATTTTGTAATTCATATGCAAACGTAGAAAAACAAAGGACTATGATTGAAAAATGTTCCAAATATAGGCCCTGGATGATGGATAATCCACTAAATATGCGACCTTAAGGACAAATGTCACATAGACCACTACACAATTCAGGTAATTACCTTTCCAAAGAGCCTTCATTTGTTAAATTCTAATCAATAGTCACTGAGATTTGGAATATATAAACTTGACAGAAAGGTGGTATATATATATATATATATATATGTATATATATATATATATATATATATGTATATATATATATATTTAAATAAGGGAGTAGTAACCAACAATGTGTATTTTTTAACATTATTTTATTATTCCGTGTCTTGGTTTTTCATTGAGAATTATGTTTGGATCATTGTAATAATGTTTTTAAGTCATTGAAATCGTTTACGCGCGTTTCAGACGGTCTGTGATGCGTCCTCGTCAGAAATTATTTTCAAATGTGTAAAAATGGCGATTTTCGTAGTTAGTTTGAAGTTTTTCCAAGGGGTGGAGGCTTGTAAGTGTTTATTATACATTAGTATGCTGAATTTTTATTGCATTTTGACAATTCGTGATTGATAGCATCGACATAATCCTCAATAACAACTCCTTCCAATTCAATAAAGACAACTACATCCAAATACTAGGCACAGCAATGGGTACCAAAATGACACCGACATATGCCACCCTTACACTCGCCTTCCTAGAAGAGACCCTTTATGAAAGGATAGAGCAAAAGTACGGGCACAATATAAAAAACACTCTTTATAAAATCTTGGAAAAGATACCTAGACGACTGCTTTATCCTCTGGAGAACCTCATGGGGGGATATCACAGAACTCCACACTTTGCTACAAAATCTACACCCAAAAATAAACTTCACACTAGAACAAAGCCCCACAGAACTACCTTTCCTAGACATCCTAGTAACAATAAAAACAACAACATAATCACAGACATCTACCACAAACCCACAGACACTCAACAATACATCCACTTCAAAAGCCACTATCCTAAAAACTGTCTAAAATCAATACCCTACTCCCTAGCACGTAGAGTCTGCACCATAGTAACAGACAGACACCTCCGTTCAACTAGACTGAATGAACTACAAATAACACTGCGAAAAAGAGGATACACACTACCACTAATACAGAAAGGTATTGAACTGGCTGAAAAAATTCCAATAGACCAACTAAGAACCCCAAAAGAACACAACAAAGAACAAATTCTAGCATACGTCTCTACACACAACACAAACAACCCAGAACTATTCACACAGATAACAAAAAACCTTATCCTCCTCAATCAGAACGACAAACTAAACAACATACTTAAAACAACAAAAATAATAAAAAGCAAACGCCAACCCAAAAACTTAAAACACATCCCAACTTCCTCAAAACTTGTCCCACATACTACAAAAGGAGTTACAAAATGCAACAAACCGCGATGTGGAGTATGTGACATAATAATAGAAGGTAACACATACACATTCAAAAACCCAGCACAAACATTCAAAATAAAAAAGGATCTAAATTGCACCTCCAGAAACGTAGTATATGCACTAAGATACACAACATGCAACAAATCCTACATAGGCGCCACCAAAAATTTCAGCAATAGAGTGGTCTTACATAAGAGCAACATCAAAATTGCAGATAACAGACACCTCTATGTTTCAAAACATGTACACACGTGCAGTGGAAACAGCTTCAAAATAATGCCAATCTTCCAAACAGACAATTATTTTTATTTACTTACACAGGAAAAAAACTTCATCACCAAATTCACTCCTGAACTGAACAGAACCTAATACCATCACACAAAAACATGAAATGCAAGGTACACTCGCATACACACCCATACACATACACATATACACACCCACACATAAATCAGAACCGACACATTAAAACACACACACGTGCGCGCATACAACCACACACAGACATAACACCCCTATCTCTAATGCAACACACTGAACAATACCAACCCTACTTAACCTCGAAACCAACAACACTAGGAGACACCTAGAACCATAGTATAATATCTATTCCAACACCTCGCTCCCTCCTCAGTCAGGGAGGAGAACCCCCTCATGACTGAAACGACTTTCTTCCCTTCTATCATCCCCCTCCCATACCTACACCCCCTCCAATGCCCCCCTCTGGGGAACAAAATCTTCCCCACACTAGGAACCGATCCTAGGTCTGATCATACCCACATGGAGGGACAAATAAATAGAAACATTAAAAAATCCCCTATTTTAAATACACCCCTCTTTCTAAACAAACATAATATAAGACTAAAACGAAAAATCACAATACTAAAATCCAAGAATCCAAACAATAAATATCAAAATAGAATGAAAGCACCCCTACCCTTACTTCAGAAGAGCCAGTCCCCCCTCCCCACACATACACATTAGTAACGACCTCGGACCACAGCCACCTTCCTAAGGAAGCAAATAACCCCAAAATACTATAAAACAATATACACATTCCCAAACCAATAAAAGCAAACACACACACGCACACACACGCGCACACACACATAAACACACACGCACACACACACACACATACACACACACCCTACCCCACCCTAAAGGAAAAGAAAAACACATTAGCAGGAAGAGATAGCGACTGACTACAGCGAGGTCAAAATCTCCCTGGGCAAACCAAATAAAAAAAGCAATAAAAATTCAGCATACCAATGTATAATAAACACTTACAAGCCTCCACCCCTTGGAAAAACTTCAAACTAACTATGAAAATCGCCATTTTTACACATTTGAAAATAATTTCAGACGAGGACCGTATGAAACGCGCGTAAACGATTTCAATGACTTTAAAACATTATTACAATGATCCAAACATAATTCTCAATGAAAAACCAAGACACGGAATAATAAAATAATGTTAAAAAATACACATTGTTGGTTACTACTCCCTTATTTAAATATACATCTTTCTTTCGTTGGAATTTATTAACCCATTATATATATATATATATATATATATATATATATATATATATATATATATATATATAGAGAGAGAGAGAGAGAGAGAGAGAGAGAGAGAGGCAGAGAGAGACAGACAGACAGACAGACACAGAAAGAGAGATCCTTACTGGTAGTCAAATTGAAATGCTCATATCTTTTCGTTATTTTTATTTTTAATTTTTTTTTTTTTTTGCTTGGTTGTCTCCTCTGTGACATTGCCAGGCGCTGATATGTAGATGTAACGCAAAGCCATTAACGCTTTACTTTGGCTACCAATGAATTCGTGTAATGCAATTTAATATCTAATCGTTCCTAATGCATTACATGACATTGTACAAGTAAGAAAAACTATACCATTACTGCCACACACACTTTTATTGTACAATCAAAGTGTTTCTTTGACAATAAAAGTATGTGTGTGTTGAACATATTAAATCCCGGACAACATTAAGTCACACGTGTAGAAATATATATATATATATATATATATATATATATATATATATATATATATATATATATATATATATATATATAGGTAGCCTATAAGAAACTTTATAGTTTGAAAATGAAACATTTTTTTTCTTAAATGACTGTTTTAATTAACTCTTTTTATGACACAGTTTAGAGTGTAGAAATTTGTTCTGACTTAATTCTGAAGGATAATGTCTCTTAAGTAGCCTCCATTCTCCGCTTCGCAAAGTCGAGCTTTTTCAAACTATTTTCTATGACGGTTCTGTACATCGGAAGTTGTAGAGAAAGAATTTCCTGTAGTATGTTTGTCTAGAGTTCTTGGCTGGTTGGAGGCTTATTTGCAAACACTTTGTCTTTAATATATCCCCAAAGCAAAAAGTCTTGTCTTGTCAAATCAGGTGAACGTGGCGGTAATTCAAAATCAGAATTTCGAGAGATTTGTCAACTCTAAATCATCACAGTTAGCAACTACACTGTGGCTCTAGCAGTGCAGTTGTTCATCTTGCTGCCATCAATACTGTAGCATGTTTGCTAACTGAGGTTGAACAAACTTCACTAGCATGTCTCTATATCTCTTAATAGTTACAGTCACAATATTTTCATTCGCATCTTCAAAGAAGAGGAGCCCAATACCCTTTTATGAGGTCGCTTCACACCATACTGTGACTTAACTGGGTGCATTGAACTCGCATGAACTTGGCGCGTATTTTCGATGCCCCAGAATCTGATATTCTGCTTAATAACATACCAATTCAAATGAAAATGAGCTTCATCTCTCATGATCAACTTGTGGATAAACTCATTGTCATTCCTTGCAGTTTCTTGAAACCTGACAGCATAATTTAATCGTTTCTGAAATTCTGGTGGTGTTAAAGATTGAACAAAATGAACCTTTTAAGGATACATGTGCAAGTCTCTTTGAATGGTCCGTAGAGAACTCCGTGTGATGGCAAGTTCTTCAGAACGCTTTCGAGTGGGTGTGGCTGTGTTCTGTTCAATGCTACACCTCACATCTTCAGGATTTTCAGGTGTGCGTATTAAGCGGCCACATCCATGTCTAGACTTATTATTTACAAAAAAAAACGTGTCACTAAGTTCATTGTTGCAAGCCCACTAGGAGGATGTCGACATTTAAATGACGCATATAAGATCTTTACGTGGCAACAATTGACCGTCCCTTTTAAAAGTAAAATTCAATTATCTTCACTGGTTGTTCTGTTGTAAACTTACCCATACCAAAAAATTTTAAAGATGCTATTTATTTATTTATAATTCTGTAAATGTAAATTAAAATATATTAATAGAAAATAAGTTATTTACTTTTTTTAATGTAAAGTGACTTACGGCTACAATATATACATACATATATATATACATACATACATGCATACATACATACATACATACATACATACATACATACATATATATATATATATATATATATATATAATTTTTGAAATATAATTATCCAACCCAAAATAATATATGCTACCTCCCATTTAAGGGGGACCAAATTGGTTAAAGGGAAAATTATTCCCGACTCGCATTTAGGTAAAGATGCAGTTTCGTATAAATAATTGTATTCATTCAAAAATTATCGTTAACAAAAAACATAAAAACATAGTAGCGTTGTATATGAATGAAGTCGTAAAACAAACCTCTTTCCAAGGTTTTATTAAACAAAATTCAAAGCTACCAAATCGAGAGAAAAAGAACTCAGTCTTGTTAAGAAAAAAGAACACGTGCAAAATCACATGCCAAGAAACTTAATTTGCATATCTTTTTATCTTTTTAATAGTAAGGACAAAACAATTTAAATTAAAATATTTTAAACAGTACAATATAATTTAAATGAAAATATAACAAACATATATATATATATATATATATATATATATATATATATATGAGCAAACAGTTAATAAAATATGTTTAAAAAACTCTTTGAAATGAGTTAAAAACATATTTAATCTGAAAAGAAAGCACTAGATAAATGGATAGTCCTTAATCCGCGGAGTTTCGAAGAAATATTCTCCTTCTCATCAGAGGGTAGGAATTAGCAAAATGCGGGATCGGATTTTGCATGCAGAAGTATTTGATGAAACAACAAGTAAGTCAAAGATCTTACTTGAAAACAAAATAAGTTAAGCAGAGGGAATATGGTAAAGAAAAGGGTGATTACACATGAATGGATAGTCTGGTGGAAGATAAAAAATCCAGTGACGGTAAAATCCAAATGTAAAACTTCAAGAAAGTTAAAAGAATTTCCATTTTTACAAGTAAAATCCAAATACACCCCGTAATTGGAAGAAGATGGTCCATAATAATCCAAAGGCAGAAATCCATGGAATAATTCACAAACATGTGTACAAGGAAAAAAAAAATATATTAATAAAAGAAAAATAAGATGTGCTTTTCACTCTACTTCCGAGACATAACTTAAGTTATGGAACGCGAGATTAAGAAGAGTCTTAAATAAAAATTCTGTTCGATATACCAAGATGGTTAATGATTATAAGTAAAAGCACTTAAATTAGCCGTGAAAATATAACGACCGAAAAGTTAGGAAAATGGTAACAATAAAAATGAATTCGAAAACTTTGTTACATAATAAAGGCAGTCAGTTCGAGTGAAGAAAATGATTGACGGATTAGATTTAGAAGGGTTACCTCAGCTGAGTAGTAACGGATAAGACTGTCACGTGATATCCATATAAGTGATTTCTGTTCTTTTTCAGACAGACGCTTTAAAGTCATTCACGAAAAATCTGCGAACCCAATGGGGTGAGATGGATGTACGATGCGAAAGAGTATAACATGTGTGCCTCAAGAACACAGTAACAAAGTATATTACTCTCTAACCTTTATAATCTGTCACGCTTTAACCTAATGAAAGCTTATTGATAAGAAGTGTATCAGGTGTCTGTGGGAAAGGCGTGTATAACAAGAATATACACGTATCAGAGATACGATATCACAACACATGCATTTAAAGGTTTTATACATCGAATCGAATTGCTAGATATTTTTGGAATTGTTATTTCCACACAAAATAAAATGTAGGCCCGTCTTAATAGAAATTACTTTTCTTTGATGCTTTAAATTGAATTTACTCTTGAAGAAAGAAACTAGTTTAAAAGAATTATTTTAAGAATCTGTGACCTTAACCGATATCTAATTTCAGTTCGAAAGCAACACATTTATACATGGTTCTTAAAAATATTTATTTAAATAAAAATTTTATCCCGTTTATCTTCTTGTTTTTTGTTTTTTTAACGCTTTTCTATAGAGTATTGGTGGTGCATCACTATTCTTGTATGTCAGCTTTTATGTTTTTATTTGTTTGTTTTGTGAAGAACTTGATTTCATAAATGTAATGAAAACGGAGCATATGAATCGCAGTATAAGAACATACAGCTTATTGATATAAAGATATCATTGCTAATTTTGTTTTTAATCTCACCTCAGTGGTGGGTTATTCGATACTTTAGTTAACCATCGTAATTAGTTACCTTTTGTTTGATTTTATCTCCTAACTAAAGAGCATATTTTACTAAATTCAGTATAATTACATCAAAGAGTTTTGGAGCCTATACATGCTTATTATTAATATTTATTACTAGTAGTAGCAGTATCATTAAATACTAATATTTTAATGTTACTTTTAATTATCCTATTATATGCAGTACAATTATGACCAGTAATTAAATTCGAAGTGTTCATTATTTGCAATAGTTGTTAGCGTCTGTCTGTCTCAGGCGGTAATGCGTTTTTGCGCCTCATATTTGTTATTGCAAAATTGCAACGTTTGCTATAATTGTGCAAGCCTATCCTGATCGGCATGTTATGTGGTAGTTATCAAAGATGTAGATTGTGTTGGGTTCTGAAAGCTCTGTTGCAGCCTCTACTCTCTCCTCTCCGTCCACTACTGTTCTCTCCTCTCCTCATTCGTGGTGAAGTATGCCTTTGCAGCATTCCAGCTGCGGGGAAAATTCAACTACGAAAAGAAAATCACCACAGTCTAGAAGGATATCTTCTTAACTGGTCTAGAATATGAAAGATAAGTACAATATCAAAATAAATATTACGCTTTGCTCCCAATCAAAAGGTCAATAAATCTCATCTAGTTTTCAGCCACCGATTCAGAGCCTGATCTGCCGATAGTATCTGCCCTCATGCCTCGCTGACAGAAACCCTTAAAGCACAGGACTAGTCTGGTCTTATATAGTAAGACTTGTCTTATTGCTAGTCTAATCCAACTTCAGATTCGCAGTCGGACTCGTCTGATCAGCAACGATATTAATAATTAATTTGTTAATTAATGATTAATCTGTAAATTAATGACTAATGGCACCTTCAGCTATAATTGAAACCGAAACCAAAATTTATGAAGAATTTTTGATAAAATTATTTATTTAAAAAAAATAGATTATTGGGGTGCCATTAATTATAATCGAAACCGAAACCAAAATTTATGAAGAATTTTTGATAAAATTATTTATTTAAAAAAAATAGATTATTGGGGTGCCATTAATTATAATCGAAACCGAAACCAAAATTTATGAAGAATTTTTGATAAAATTATTTATTTTAAAAAAATAGATTATTGGGGTGCCATTAATTATAATCGAAACCGAAACCAAAATTTATGAAGAATTTTTGATAAAATTATTTATTAAAAAAAAATAGATTATTGGGGTGCCATTAATTATAATCGAAACCGAAACCAAAATTTATGAAGAATTTTTGATAAAATTATTTATTTTAAAAAAATAGATTATTGGGGTGCCATTAATTATAATCGAAACCGAAACCAAAATTTATGAAGAATTTTTGATAAAATTATTTATTTAAAAAAAATAGATTATTGGGGTGCCATTAATTATAATCGAAACCGAAACCAAAATTTATGAAGAATTTTTGATAAAATTATTTATTTAAAAAAAATAGATTATTGGGGTGCCATTAATTATAATCGAAACCGAAACTAAAACTTATGAAGAATTTTTGATAAAATTATTTATTTAAAAAAAATAGATTATTGGGGTGCCATTAATTATAATCGAAACCGAAACTAAAACTTATGAAGAATTTTTGATAAAATTATTTATTTAAAAAAAATAGATTATTGGGGTGCCATTAATTATAATCGAAACCGAAACCAAAATTTATGAAGAATTTTTGATAAAATTATTTATTTAAAAAAAATAGATTATTGGGGTGCCATTAATTATAATCGAAACCGAAACCAAAATTTATGAAGAATTTTTGATAAAATTATTTATTTAAAAAAAATAGATTATTGGGGTGCCATTAATTATAATCGAAACCGAAACTAAAACTTATGAAGAATTTTTGATAAAATTATTTATTTAAAAAAAATAGATTATTGGGGTGCCATTAATTATAATCGAAACCGAAACTAAAACTTATGAAGAATTTTTGATAAAATTATTTATTTAAAAAAAATAGATTATTGGGGTGCCATTAATTATAATCGAAACCGAAACTAAAACTTATGAAGAATTTTTGATAAAATTATTTATTTAAAAAAAATAGATTATTGGGGTGCCATTAATTATAATCGAAACCGAAACCAAAACTTATGAAGAATTTTTGATAAAATTATTTATTTAAAAAAAATAGATTATTGGGGTGCCATTAATTATAATCGAAACCGAAACCAAAATTTATGAAGAATTTTTGATAAAATTATTTATTTAAAAAAAATAGATTATTGGGGTGCCATTAATTATAATCGAAACCGAAACCAAAATTTATGAAGAATTTTTGATAAAATTATTTATTTAAAAAAAATAGATTATTGGGGTGCCATTAATTATAATCGAAACCGAAACTAAAACTTATGAAGAATTTTTGATAAAATTATTTATTTAAAAAAAATAGATTATTGGGGTGCCATTAATTATAATCGAAACCGAAACTAAAACTTATGAAGAATTTTTGATAAAATTATTTATTTAAAAAAAATAGATTATTGGGGTGCCATTAATTATAATCGAAACCGAAACTAAAACTTATGAAGAATTTTTGATAAAATTATTTATTTTAAAAAAATAGATTATTGGGGTGCCATTAATTATAATCGAAACCGAAACTAAAACTTATGAAGAATTTTTGATAAAATTATTTATTTAAAAAAAATAGATTATTGGGGTGCCATTAATTATAATCGAAACCGAAACTAAAACTTATGAAGAATTTTTGATAAAATTATTTATTTAAAAAAAATAGATTATTGGGGTGCCATTAATTATAATCGAAACCGAAACCAAAATTTATGAAGAATTTTTGATAAAATTATTTATTTAAAAAAAATAGATTATTGGGGTGCCATTAATTATAATCGAAACCGAAACTAAAACTTATGAAGAATTTTTGATAAAATTATTTATTTAAAAAAAATAGATTATTGGGGTGCCATTAATTATAATCGAAACCGAAACTAAAACTTATGAAGAATTTTTGATAAAATTATTTATTTAAAAAAAATAGATTATTGGGGTGCCATTAATTATAATCGAAACCGAAACCAAAATTTATGAAGAATTTTTGATAAAATTATTTATTTAAAAAAAATAGATTATTGGGGTGCCATTAATTATAATCGAAACCGAAACTAAAACTTATGAAGAATTTTTGATAAAATTATTTATTTAAAAAAAATAGATTATTGGGGTGCCATTAATTATAATCGAAACCGAAACTAAAACTTATGAAGAATTTTTGATAAAATTATTTATTTAAAAAAAATAGATTATTGGGGTGCCATTAATTATAATCGAAACCGAAACCAAAATTTATGAAGAATTTTTGATAAAATTATTTATTTAAAAAAAATAGATTATTGGGGTGCCATTAATTATAATCGAAACCGAAACTAAAACTTATGAAGAATTTTTGATAAAGTTATTTATTTAAAAAAAATAGATTATTGGGGTGCCATTAATTATAATCGAAACCGAAACTAAAACTTATGAAGAATTTTTGATAAAATTATTTATTTAAAAAAAATAGATTATTGGGGTGCCATTAATTATAATCGAAACCGAAACTAAAACTTATGAAGAATTTTTGATAAAATTATTTATTTAAAAAAAATAGATTATTGGGGTGCCATTAATTATAATCGAAACCGAAACTAAAACTTATGAAGAATTTTTGATAAAATTATTTATTTAAAAAAAATAGATTATTGGGGTGCCATTAATTATAATCGAAACCGAAACTAAAACTTATAAAGAATTTTTGATAAAATTATTTATTTAAAAAAAATAGATTATTGGGGTGCCATTAATTATAATCGAAACCGAAACCAAAATTTATGAAGAATTTTTGATAAAATTATTTATTTAAAAAAAATAGATTATTGGGGTGCCATTAATTATAATCGAAACCGAAACTAAAACTTATGAAGAATTTTTGATAAAATTATTTATTTAAAAAAAATAGATTATTGGGGTGCCATTAATTATAATCGAAACCGAAACTTAAACTTATGAAGAATTTTTGATAAAATTATTTATTTAAAAAAAATAGATTATTGGGGTGCCATTAATTATAATCGAAACCGAAACTAAAACTTATGAAGAATTTTTGATAAAATTATTTATTTAAAAAAAATAGATTATTGGGGTGCCATTAATTATAATCGAAACCGAAACCAAAATTTATGAAGAATTTTTGATAAAATTATTTATTTAAAAAAAATAGATTATTGGGGTGCCATTAATTATAATCGAAACCGAAACTAAAACTTATGAAGAATTTTTGATAAAATTATTTATTTAAAAAAAATAGATTATTGGGGTGCCATTAATTATAATCGAAACCGAAACTAAAACTTATGAAGAATTTTTGATAAAATTATTTATTTAAAAAAAATAGATTATTGGGGTGCCATTAATTATAATCGAAACCGAAACTAAAACTTATGAAGAATTTTTGATAAAATTATTTATTTAAAAAAAATAGATTATTGGGGTGCCATTAATTATAATCGAAACCGAAACTAAAACTTATGAAGAATTTTTGATAAAATTATTTATTTAAAAAAAATAGATTATTGGGGTGCCATTAATTATAATCGAAACCGAAACCAAAATTTATGAAGAATTTTTGATAAAATTATTTATTTAAAAAAAATAGATTATTGGGGTGCCATTAATTATAATCGAAACCGAAACTAAAACTTATGAAGAATTTTTGATAAAATTATTTATTTAAAAAAAATAGATTATTGGGGTGCCATTAATTATAATCGAAACCGAAACTAAAACTTATGAAGAATTTTTGATAAAATTATTTATTTAAAAAAAATAGATTATTGGGGTGCCATTAATTATAATCGAAACCGAAACCAAAATTTATGAAGAATTTTTGATAAAATTATTTATTTAAAAAAAATAGATTATTGGGGTGCCATTAATTATAATCGAAACCGAAACTAAAACTTATGAAGAATTTTTGATAAAATTATTTATTTAAAAAAAATAGATTATTGGGGTGCCATTAATTATAATCGAAACCGAAACCAAAATTTATGAAGAATTTTTGATAAAATTATTTATTTAAAAAAAATAGATTATTGGGGTGCCATTAATTATAATCGAAACCGAAACCAAAATTTATGAAGAATTTTTGATAAAATTATTTATTTAAAAAAAATAGATTATTGGGGTGCCATTAATTATAATCGAAACCGAAACCAAAATTTATGAAGAATTTTTGATAAAATTATTTATTTAAAAAAAATAGATTATTGGGGTGCCATTAATTATAATCGAAACCGAAACCAAAATTTATGAAGAATTTTTGATAAAATTATTTATTTAAAAAAAATAGATTATTGGGGTGCCATTAATTATAATCGAAACCGAAACCAAAATTTATGAAGAATTTTTGATAAAATTATTTATTTAAAAAAAATAGATTATTGGGGTGCCATTAATTATAATCGAAACCGAAACCAAAATTTATGAAGAATTTTTGATAAAATTATTTATTTAAAAAAAATAGATTATTGGGGTGCCATTAATTATAATCGAAACCGAAACTAAAACTTATGAAGAATTTTTGATAAAATTATTTATTTAAAAAAAATAGATTATTGGGGTGCCATTAATTATAATCGAAACCGAAACTAAAACTTATGAAGAATTTTTGATAAAATTATTTATTTAAAAAAAATAGATTATTGGGGTGCCATTAATTATAATCGAAACCGAAACCAAAATTTATGAAGAATTTTTGATAAAATTATTTATTTAAAAAAAATAGATTATTGGGGTGCCATTAATTATAATCGAAACCGAAACCAAAATTTATGAAGAATTTTTGATAAAATTATTTATTTAAAAAAAATAGATTATTGGGGTGCCATTAATTATAATCGAAACCGAAACTAAAACTTATGAAGAATTTTTGATAAAATTATTTATTTAAAAAAAATAGATTATTGGGGTGCCATTAATTATAATCGAAACCGAAACTAAAACTTATGAAGAATTTTTGATAAAATTATTTATTTAAAAAAAATAGATTATTGGGGTGCCATTAATTATAATCGAAACCGAAACTAAAACTTATGAAGAATTTTTGATAAAATTATTTATTTAAAAAAAATAGATTATTGGGGTGCCATTAATTATAATCGAAACCGAAACTAAAACTTATGAAGAATTTTTGATAAAATTATTTATTTAAAAAAAATAGATTATTGGGGTGCCATTAATTATAATCGAAACCGAAACCAAAATTTATGAAGAATTTTTGATAAAATTATTTATTTAAAAAAAATAGATTATTGGGGTGCCATTAATTATAATCGAAACCGAAACCAAAATTTATGAAGAATTTTTGATAAAATTATTTATTTAAAAAAAATAGATTATTGGGGTGCCATTAATTATAATCGAAACCGAAACCAAAATTTATGAAGAATTTTTGATAAAATTATTTATGACAAGAAATGAAAGTACATAACAATTAAACAACCCGGATGTAAGCATGATACTGAAGATAACACACACTATCGTATTAATATATAGATTAATATGGTCTGGCTAACGTAAACAACCCCGACTTTGCCTGTTTTAAAATGAAGTGTTCCAAAATCATCTCATCGACTAAAATAGTTAGAATAAATACTTTTAACAAAAGCTTTATTCGTTTTATTTGAAGAACATTTACATTGGATTATTTATGCAGTAAAAACGAAGACAATAGTTATTGTTTAAAAAAAAGAATTAAATTTCTACAATTTTAATAACATAAATAGCAAGAAATAAATTCATTTTTTAACAATATTTAGATGGCATTGACTATTTTTAGGGAGGAATTTTTTTAAAATATAGTATTGATCCTTACAGATGTAACATAACACGGACGGCTATGTGCAAAAAAACAAACCATGGGCGAAAGATTATAAAAAGGAGAGTACGTTCGAAAAGACGATCACGTTAGAGATGTGGGTGACGTTACAGCGGTAACGAGAGAATGAAGAATTAAATTCTTTTACAGCAAAAAAAAAACGAGATGAATTATTTTTTCTATTCTTTGCTTCCTTTGCCATTGAGTCTACAACGTGTTGGTCCCCGGACAATATATTAAAAGACATTCATTGTTTCAAAGAGAATATTATTATACACAGTAAATATTTCAGATTAATATGAAACGTATTGTGGAATTTCTACTTGATCCAGATGTATAAATATACAATAAGCATGTCGAAAGTTTGTAATCGAATATGAATTCGCATGGTTCAGTGTGTTGTTAGTTCAGACAAGACTCACAAAGAAAACACGTACACCCATTGTTTTCTTTGTTTTGTTTTGTTTTTTTTGTTTTTTTTTCGATTTAATAATTTTCATTACTCACTTTACTAACGCAATGAACATTCACATTGCCAGTTGATCGCTGGTTTAATACATTTTTTCTACTCTAATCTCTGCGAAGTATTTTAAGTCTGTTTTCATACACGCGTGTACTACTACATTTGTAACGTTGCAGTCAAAAACAACGAAAATAAATGAAATAAAATTCGGGTCGGGATTTTTTTCTTTTTTTTACAAAAGTTTTTTTGCCTTTACTGTCGACATCACTTGAAAGTCTTTCGTTGCTACATGTCCATTTTTGACTGATCGCGTTTCTCCTTCCTCCAACCACATGCCGGCCACAGCCGGCTCATACTCGTCCTCGACTTTACACGTCCATTTTCTTCAGCGTCGACTTTTTTCTCTCCCTAGCACGTTGTGCATTTTTCTCTCTTTGTTTTCCTTTCTCTTCTCGTGCACACTTCCTAATGTGCATATGCCGTTTTTCGACTGCTGCTGCTGCTAATCTCTTCGTAAGTCATCCTTCGCTGCTGCTGATACTTCCTCACGCACTCCTATGCACTGTTACACATTGTTCGTCTTTCTTCTGTTGTTTTATTTTCGTATATTTTCTATTTCTATGTCGATTACATCGCGATTGACGTCAATGATATCTTTGTTAACATTTCGAAATTATATGTTTACCAAATGGTAATAAACAATTTTGTCATTGACCGTGTACTTGCATTTGACAAAATTATTAACACAATTGCGTTTCATTAATTCATTAACAAAACGACACACCTAATTACAACCCTTCTTTTCTTCGTTGCTGTCTCATCATCTTACATAATTACTATTTCTAATTTATTATCATTTCTACATTATTACTGTAACATAATTTCCCAGTAAATATTTTTTACGTGAATACTTTTATTTATGACTAGCCTGGATGCCCGGCGTTGTCCGGGTGTTTGGAGGTGTGTGTTAAGCAAAAAAAAAAGTGGTAATAGGCAGGCAGGCTAAAACCATACCGCAAGGAAGAAAAGAACATAAAAAACGTGACGTCTTTGCTGTTGCGTTCATCGCCAAACCGGAAGTGGCGAAGAATTAAATTAAGGCTAGACAACTGAAAAGAGGGGATAACTTTCGAAAATATCGGCAAAAAAGGCGACGCCTCCTCGTAGAAAAGTATCCAGTTGAGGGTGAAGGAATTAATGTTTTTAGCCAATTTTGTCGAGCTTCAAAACGATACCGATCTCGTTAAAATCCGTCGCCTCTGTGGAAAGTTTTAGGTAGACATATAAACATACATACATACATTTAAATAGACAGGTGAGATTTATATTATAGAAGATGTCAAGTTCGTTCTTGGAACAATTCATTTGTAAATAGGTAAAATTTAGCGACACCATATAATTAGCGTTTACTGTTTGAGTAATCTCACTTTTAGATGTGTGTGAAAAGATAAAAACTCATGTGGTGGTTGGATGGTTATCTCTTCAAGATTATAATGTGCAATTGTGAGGAGGAATAGCGCCCAGCAGCACATATTTACTTTTGTATTTGTCTTCACAAGGGGAACAAGTAGACGCTTTTTACTGTAAGGAAAATTCAGCTATTAAAATAAAATTCATGGCCTCAGTCTAGAAGGATATCTCCTTAATCTATGAAGTGCAGTATTAGAAATAACACTACGCTGTGTGCCCAGTCAAAAAGGTCAATAAATGTTGATGTAGATAGGACGGTTTTCATTGTTTAACTTTACATTTTGAGTGCTAATTATTTTTACCCACGTTTGAGAGTGTTTCAAAGTTTAGCTAAACTATTTTGTTTTGGGAACAACTTTACGGCATTAGTTATACAGGTTTTGTTTGCAGTAAATTTCAAAGTTTTACAATTTAGAACTGTAAATTGACAACATGTACAACAGAAAGTAAAACGCATTTCAGTAAATTTTATTTTCCCTTTTGATGGTTGGCAGAACGTGAGTGCTATTTTCTTTATTTGTTTTATGCAACCGTTCTACGCTTTAATAGTTAAAGGAAGACACCGGAAAAGAAAAGGATGAAAGTGTAGTAAAATCTTCAAGTAAATAAAACAAAGCTAGTTGAATGAATCGTTGCTCAAGTGTTACTTCGCCCTTGTTAATTGAACACAACTCCGGATTAATCGTGTTATTTTAGTCTCTTTATATTAGTGTGTCCTTTCTGAAATCGGATCAATCGATAACTTTGCACTGTTCACCTCTTCAGAAAAGCAATAAAAGAGCGCTTTCATTTCTTAATTCGATAAAACATATGCGTAACGAAACGGTATGTTTGGTTTAGAAAGCGTTCAGGAAATTAGACTTGTTTGACGAGAATCTAATAAGGATGTAATTGATTATTGATCAACGTCATCGATAGGGTACTAACGATAATAATCTCCAGAGATGGCATCCATTATTAATCTTTTGTCTCCGTTCGTTTCACTATTTAATCCATTGTTGCAAATCATCGTCGTTGTCGTCATGATCTGTCTCGTGGTTGCTATGGTTGAAATTCTTGAGGCTTGATCTGAAGAAACGAGGATTTTTTTTTTCGTCCTTGGATTGTGGTTCTTATAAGAAAATTCTTCAGCAGTTGTTAATTTTAATAAACTAGCAATAACAAATATAATAATACCTGGCAATTAGCGACACCATGCAATTAGCGTTTACTCTTTGAATAATCTCATTTTTAAATGAGTGAAATATTCTTTTATTACACACAGATATAGGTCGTGACTTGCTAATGGAAAAAGGATTTATGTTAGGTCCGTATATACTAGCAAGGAAGCAAACTAAATGTTGCAATATTTTTTATATAATAAGGTTATGATCACTGAAAGTTAGAAGGTTCTATTTATAGACACTGGCGAATCAAATTGAGACATTGAAAATCAAATTGAGCCACGTTTTACTAATAATAACCAATCAGAACGTTTTGATAATAATAACCAATCAGAAACCAGAATTGCTTCATAAAAATATTGAATGTTTAAGCATTCTAGCACATAATTTTTCGTGTCATCATGAGAAAGACCTTTTGTTCTTTGCTTCCAAAATTATAAAGTTCAGGACCTTTACAGAATAGCTACCCACTGAAAATTTTTCATCGCCATGACTTGTAATGACACCGTAACAATAACAGAATGAGGAATAATGGTACCGTATTAATAACAAGACAATTGCACTGCAATAATCTATCATATAATTCTCACCTGTCTGTTAAAATCTATGTATGTATGTATGTATGTATGTATGTATGTATGTATGTATATTCGTAGGTTTCGCAAATCTTTCGACAGAGGCGACGGATTTTCACGAGATCGGTATAATTTTGAAGCTCGTCCCTTCGGACGACAAATATCGAAAAATTTGCCAAAAACATTAATTCCTTTACACTCAACTCAGCACTTTGCTACAGGGTGTAGTCGCTTTTTTTGTCGATATTTGCGAAAGTCAACCGATCTTTTCGAGTCTGGCCTTAATTTAAACGTACGTCACTTCCAGTTTGGTGATGAGCGCAACAGCAAATACGCAACGTTTTTTTTTCACGTTCTTTTCCTTCTTCGCGGTACGGGTTCGAGCCTGTCTGCCTACTGCCATTTTTTTCTCAACACACACCTGCAAACACCCGGGCAACGCCGGGCACTGAGACTAGTTATCTATGAGATAAATCTCACCTTTCTTTTAAAATGTTTGTATGTATGTATGTATGTATGTATGATTTTTTGTGTCAGGTCATGTCATATGCTACTGGTACCATGTAACCCAGTACTACCTGCCTCATGGTCGGCGACTAAACTGGTTCCCCCACCAGACTTGTTTGGTGAGGAGGGCGGCTAGTCTCCCTGAAGGATTAAAAACAAGACCTTCCAAAGGGCGAATGAACTCTTTTTCTGGGTCAACGGCCAACTAGCACCATGTATATTTGTGTGTGTGTGTGTGTGTGTGTGTGTGTGTGTGTGTGTGTGTGTGTGTGTGTGTGTGTGTGTGTGTGTATTGGGGTGGAGAGGGCTCCCGTAAGCCGTAGTGAAGGCAACCTTTCTAGGAGAAGCAAATCTCTGATTTTTAAAAAACCATAAAGCGTGAGACCAGTACCCGCATTAAGCTGGTCTGCAGTTTAATTTGTTGCTGGCTATCTTGCTCTTACTTGTTGCTGGATCTCAACATTTTGAACCGGGAGAGAGACTTAGCTGTCGTACAAAGCTAAGACTCTGTAACATCATCTTTGTATAGATACTCCCTCAGGCATTTGGGCTCATGGATTTTAAATGTCTGAGGGAGTGGCACTCGTCTGACAAGACGTTGCAATCATCATCATGTATGATTTAAACTTTCAACAGAGGCGACAGATTTACATCAGATCGGTATCGTTTTTAGACTCAACCCTTCGGAGGACAAATATTGAATAATTTGCCAAAAAAAATTAATTCCTTTCCCCTCAACTGGGCACTTTTCTACAGGGAAGGTTCGCTTTTTTCGCCAATATTTTGAAAGTCATACCCTTTTTTCGATTGTCTAGCCTTAATTTAAACCTATGTAACTTTCAGTTTGCGATGGGCGCAACACAAACACGTCACGTTTTTTTTCTTCACTTTCTTTTCCTCCTTTGCGATACGGGTTCTAGCCTGCCTGCCTGCCTGCCTACTACAATTTTTTATTTTTTTTATTTTTGCTCAATACGCACCTCCAAACACCTGGGCAACGCCGAGCACCCAGGCTAGTAAAAATATAAAAACGAACAATAGCACCGTAATAATAAAAATATATAAAATAGAACAATGGCATGGTTATGATTACACTATGAAAACGAGGAATGGCACGGTAATAAAAAGATTATATAATAGTACCGTGATAATAAAAAATATAAAATATAAAAAATATATATAAAACGTAATAATAAAAATAATAATAATTCTGATTTCGTTTATGAACGTCTCTCTGGAAATGAGCTTCAAAGAGCAAGAGTTTTCCTAAGAATGTTCGTGGTACCTATAATTGCAGAGGTTTGAAGGCCGCCTAAAACATCGGGGATTTGTAGTTTTTTCAATTGTCCTTCCTGACGACTTGATACTACTCCTAGTGTACCAACTACGACCGGGATTATTTGTGTTTTAACCCGTGTATACGCCTTATCTCCAAGGCCAATGGAGCATAATTGCTCCACTTCTCATTCGGCTTCTCTCTCACATTCCTGTCCGAGGGTAGTGAGAAATCTACAATCTGCCAGTTTTTTTTAGATCTTGTCAATGACGACCAAATCCGGACGATTATGTTCCAATTGCTTGGACGTTATGACACTTTTGTCCCACCATACCTCCACCTTGCCACCCTCACTTGTTCTCACTTCATCAGGCACCTCCTCAAACCATTTTCAAACATACTTCACCTCAACCCTCTTACACACCTCCCAATATATCCGGAGTCTCATGCGATCGTGTCTTTTGCGGTACTCTCTCTCTCTCTCTCTCTCTCTCTCTCTCTCTCTCTCTCTCTCTCTCTCTCTCTCTCTCTCTCTCTCTGTGACAGTCCACTACACCCTGCTGCAAGGTGCGCAATTGACTCTGAGGTCTTACCACAAATGCGGTATTCTGCAGCAACTTCCTCTTTTGGAACCACTTTTTTTAACAATCGTGTTCCTAATGCCTGCTCTTGTGCTGCACAAACAAAAGCTTCAGTACTCTTAGCCAGATACCCAGCTCTACGCCATTGCCATGATCTTTCATCAACCACCTCTGCTATACCCTGGAAGAACCTTCCATGCATTTTCTTCCTAGCCAGTTCCTCTACCATTTCTCTATCCATACGTTCCACATAATCAGCCTTGGTCTCACATACCTCCACTTCATTGGCCACAACCTTAAGCATCCACTCCGCACTTCTAACCACATGCTCCTTCAACGGCATCATCTCGGTTCTAACACAATCTTTTACACTTTTCAATCCTCTCCCACAATCTTTCCTCTTTTGATACAGCCTTGCTACGCTACTTCGAATGTGAAATATACCAAACATTGCTAAAACTTTTCTTGTTTTGATATCCATGGCATGCAAATCCTTGTCAGACCATTCTAAAATTCCCGCACTGTATCTCAAAACACTGAATGCCCATGCATTTACTGCTTTCATTAGGTTTCCTCCATACAGTTTCGACTTTGCAATTAGTTTCACTCTTCTAAGATACTCCTTCCTGCCTATTTCCTTCATTTCTCTGTTCACGATGCCTACACCCTCCAACATTCCCAAATATTTATATCCTTTATCTTCTATTTATTTTATGATTTCTCCATTTGGCAGTACCATTCCATTCGAATGAACCTTTACTCCTCTTTTCATCACCAGCACCGCACATTTACTAATCCCAAACTCCATCCCAATGTGTTATGCATGTCCCCACAAGTTCTCCCAGTCTCTCCATTTCCTTTTCATTTCTACCGAATATTTTACAATCATCCATAAACATAACAGATCGAGACGAGAACAAGTGGTGTACGCCCACCATTTGAAAAGGGAATTTTTTTCCGAAATTAATAAAGGGCATTGTCGCAGAGATAACAAGTAAGACATTTTACCTAATACAACTGAATAAATATATGTATATATAAAAATATATGTATGTACTTATTGATTTGTAAATCGCCAATTGTTCTCGTCTTCTCTTACCAACAACGACTATATTTCATTCCTCGCAATGTACAGATTGTACTATATGTCCACAATGAATCAAACCACCCTAAATCAATATTAAAATCAATAGTTCCCAATATCGCTTTAAGAATTTCTAGACTGTCTTCTAGAAAATCTATATTTAACAAAAATGAAAAATATGACAATGAAGCCCTTACAAAACTCAGGATACAATTCTCAAATTAAATTCATAAATAAAAATAATAGAAACATAAACTGCATTGAAAATAAACCTATTAAGAGCGTAATAACATATAATATGGCAATGTCTTCCCGTATACGAGATAAGAAAAATGACCAAGAGATAAAAAAAGATAAAAGCAAACCACAAATATTATATACTAATACAAATAAACAACAAACCAAAACCCGTAAACGTAAGAATAGACATGAGGAGACCCTATGGTTCAACCCTCCATATTCCAAAAATCTTGAGACAAACTTAGCCAGAGAATTTTTTAAAATATTAGATAGGAACTTTAAAGCCCCCCATAGATATAATAAAATATTCAATAAGAATATAATCAAAGTGTCTTACTCTACTATGCCAAACCTTTATCAAAAAATAATTAGTTCTAATAGTAAAAAAATTAATAAGCTACAAAATACAATTATACAAAATATAGCAGACTGTAACTGTAGAAGAAAAAATAAATGTCCCCTACAAGGCTCATGTAAAATAAAAAATGTAATCTATAGCTGCACAGTATCAAAACCCCAAATCTACATGAATCTATTAGCAACCATAACTCAGCCACCCGATTAAATAATGACACCAACTTTAAACAATCTACCAATCAATTACAAACCAACCCACCATATAATAATCCAACACCAGATCTACCGGAAAATAATCACCATAAACAAGAGGCAATATATTTTGGTTCCACATCTGGCCTAATAAAACATAGAATGTCGACGCACAAATATTCTTTTAAAAATAACTCTCTGTCAAACCAAATGACTCTATCCAAACATATTTGGCAACTCAAGAATAACAATATTTCTTTCAAGTTGAAATGGCAAGTAATTGGATCTTGCAAACCATATAAACCAGGAGAGATAAATTCTGTGCACTATGTACAAAAGAGACCCTACAAATTGTTAAATATGAAGATATAAAAAATACAACCACCCTATTAAATTCAAGAGAGGAACTAATCTTCACATGCAGCCATAAACGTTGGTTTAAATTTAATAATATAAACCACCTTAAATCATTAAAAATTACTTATTAGTATTCAATAGTAAAATTAATAAAAAAATTTATCAAAAATATTATTGTTATTATTAATTAATCTGATATATCGACCATTATTATAGATTATTAAAATATGTTCTTAACATTAACATATGATATATTTTAATTTCAATAAATAAATAAATTATCAGATATTAAATTCAATAATTTAAAAATAGATTACAATATTGTTTTACTATTCCGTAATGAATTAAGTTAGACTAATTATCTCCCTTGAATTCTTTAATTAAAGAAATATGACTAATTATCTCGCTTGCATTATTTAATTATACAAATAAGATTATCTTCCCCTTTCTTTCGAGTTTAAATTTTCAGCGTCTTTTAATCAAACGTATGCTAACGGATATAAAATATTGCATTAGCGTTCCTTTTGAAAATTTATCATTTCATAAGCTGAAAAGCTATAACAAACATCCATATAAGTGCTTTGACCTTAGTTCCTGATTTCAAAAGGCGAAAAATTAAAAGGTAAATATTTGTATGTATATTTTATATATATATATATATGTATTTTTACATATATATGTATGTGTATTTATGTATATATGTATGTATATGTGTATATGTATGTATGTATATGCGTGTATATGTGTATATATATGTGTGTGTGTCGGTAAGTTTTATTAGAAATATATTATTATAATATTGTACTTAAACCAAATTTAGATGTATAATTTTACTCTATTTTACTTCTATCTTTAACCCATATTAATTTTCTTATGAAGTAAATCCAATCTCTTTTAATTTTTTCCAGAGACATCTGCCTTACTTTTAATGCTAGGTTTATTTATGGTATCTTTTACATATACTAAAAACCCTTCCCAATACTTTGCTGATGAGGAAACTTTGTTTGTTAAAAAAACTATATGTAAAAATTATTGTCCGTAACTTTATGTCTACCACAATAAAAACATTGTTTTCCGAAACGATCGTACAAATTATTGATTTTGTTTTTGTTCCTTCTTATGAAACGGATTTTTTTAAAATTCTAATTTGATTTTTAAATTATCAATCACATTACTAAATATTAAATTAGCTCTAGGATATTTACCTATCGAGCTTATTATATATCTAAATTACAACGAACACTTTTTTCTTTCCCTGTATTTTAATTAAACTAGTAATTTTACTATTACATTAAAATACACTCTGCTCTTTAGACTGTTGTTCTAATCTCCTTTAAGTTTATATATATATATATATATATATGTATATATATATACATATACATATATATATGTATATATATATATATTGTATAAAAACACTTAGTGCAAGTATCCTAAGTAAAAATTCTTGCTTGTTTCATTCCAAACAAGAGAATAAAACACAATCATAACCGGCCATATATATTTATATAAAATTGTATGGATTATAAAATAATATTAAAAAGTGGTTCAATACGCTATATATATATTAATATGTATATATATTGATATGCTATATACATTATAAATATATATATATATATATATTGATATGCTATATACATTATATATATATATATATATATATATATATATATATATATATATATATATATATAGATACGTTATATATAAATTGACATGCTATTCATATTGGTATGCTATATAAATTGATATGTTATTTATATTGATACGTTATATTGATGTTATATATTGATACTTTATATATATTGATACGTTATATATATATATTGATATGTTATTTATATCGACATGCTATATATTTTGGTATGCTATATAAATTTGTATGTTATGTTGTTATGTTATATATATTAATATGTTATTTATTAACATATATTATTTATATTGATATGTTATATACATTGATATGTTATACATATTGTTATGTTATATATATATATATATATGAGATATGTGTCATTTTTAAATGCATACAATATTGTAATATTTGCGTTTTGTACTAATAAAACAAAGCTTTAATATTGATTGCGTGGCATATTTTATCAGCAATGGATTTCATAGAATTATAACAAAGCTGATAGTCGTCTAATTTAATATTATCGATTTAATATTATTGATTTCTATTTAATGAGTGCATTTTGGGGGGTATATTTTACTGGTTTTGGTTTGTGTTTGCTTTTAATTGTTATTATTAAAACAAAACCTTGATAAAATAATAAATATACAATATTATTTACTACAAGGATTTTATTGAGATATAATGAATAATCGATATTCAAAAACATTTCTACGGAAATATGCCTTCCGGGTGAAAGGGCAAGGATGTTGTTAGCTTTCAGCAGAGAAAAGGACAATGATGAGATGTGGATTGGATTCTTGATGTGATTTACACAGATGCATGTAGTTTTCTCGTTACTTAAATAATACGGAATAAACACTCGAAGAAATGTTAATCGCGTAATCATTTATAAAATCTACAAAATTTCGCTACTATCCAACGATAAAAAAAACAACTTCAGTTTATGACAGACGTTCTATTATTTTTACTTTTCGGACTATTGTATTCATCTTTTGGCCTTCGGGACAAGATCAAAGTGTAGTATCTGTTCCGGCAGATGCTGCACTTAAGATGGTTTGTACCAGTCAATGGAGGGGAAACCCTCTATACTGGGACAATTATTATTTTTGGTAACCAGAGTGACCCCTTTTAGGGGAGCTGGTTTTTACCTCACATTAAAAACGGCCTTGTGCCTAATTTGCTCGGTGGGGGAGCAAATAAATACCATCTGTTCCGGCAGATACTGCAAGCAAAGACCATATGTGTGGGCAACCTCACATATAAGACTTTGGTCAATGTAGGGGCAACCCTTCATACCAATTGTCACTATCCAACTCCCCTACTCCCCGGGGAGTTGGTCCCCATTTCCCCTTCACTCCTCACATTAAAAATCGGCCTTGTGCCTAATTTGCTCGGTGGGGGAGCAAATAAATACCATCTATTCCGGCAGATACTGCAAGCAAAGACCAGATGTGGGGGCAACCCCACATGCCTGACCTTTAACCAGCTCCCATTTCCCACCTCTCGGGAGCTGGTCCCCTTTTTCCCTTTCCCCTCCCTTCACTCCTCACATTAAAAATTGGGCTTGTGCCTAATTTGCTCGGTGGGGGAGCAAATAAATACCATCTGTTCCTGAAGATACTGCAAGCTATGACTAGCTATGACTAGCAAAGACCAGATGTGGGGGCAACCCCACATGCCTGACCTTTAACCAGCTCCCATTTCCCACCTCTCGGGAGCTGGTCCCCTTTTTCCCTTCCCCCTCCCTTCACTCCTCACATTAAAAATTGGCCTTGTGCCTAATTTTCTCGGTGGGGGAGCAAATAAATACCATCTGTTCTTCAGATGCTGCACTTCATTTTCTTGTTCTCTTTCGATGGAGGAGAAATCCTTCACGACTGAGACAATTTTTATTTTTGTACCTTTTCTCCACGTTAAAAAACGACCCTGGTGTCTAACTCTGTCCCGTGGGGAGGCATAGTAAATAGGTACATTGACGGCAATAGTACAGTAGTAGTAGTAGTAGTAGTAGTAGTAGTAGTAGTAGTATAAAAAAGTAAAATTGCACCGTTATTTTTTTTATTTTTTATTTTTTACACAGTTATCACCACTTATCAAGGCGCGGAAGCCACTCAGGGGTAAGGGTTATTGCAAGTACATTACGTTGGTGTGGAGATTTGATGAAGTGTTTACTTAAGGGGGCGGTTCATTGGGAATTTGTTAACGTTGGACTTGAACACATCCAAGTTGTAGTCCGGTGGGAAGCAGGCAGACAGAAGGGAGTTCCACAGGCGTGCAGTTCTAAGAAAGAAGCTTTGTTCATGGAATCCACGTTTTGATTTAGGCACAGATATAGAGTGGGGGGAATTTTTCACAGTGGATTCAGCTAGACGGGTGTTTTTCGTGAAAGATTGGCGAGGGGGGACCAGAGATTGGAGTTCAGACGAGTACCTGCCATGGAAATAACGATAAAATAAGGATAGGCTCGCAACGTCTCTTCTGTGGGAGAGAGGTTGCAGGGTAGAGAAAAGGGCATCCCCCACTAAGCCACGAAGTCTATTTTGTACTCTGTTAAGGCAGGATAGGCTGTTTTTTGCAGCTCCTGCCCAGATATGGCAACAGTATTCCATCCTTGGACGTACTTGGCTTTTATATAGATAGGGAATTGCATCAGTAGTGAGATATCTTCTGGAACGGTAGAAGGATCCCACCATCTGTCCAGCGACCTTGGCAACAGACTTGATGTACGTGTTCCATTTCAGATCAGGAGTGAAGGTCAAACCCAGAAGCTTGTCAAAACACGGGGCCTCACCCAGACGAGAGCCATCCATCACAATTGATGCCAGCTGGGGATCAGAGCGTTGATGATGTAAGGATAGGAGTTTGGTTTTGGATGCATTAAAGGTAGCCGTTATAATAACAATATAAAAAAGAACAATGACACCATGATAAAAAATAATACAATTTCCGACTATCTTCAAGTATATCCTTTCGAAGTCGGGAATCATTCTTTTTAACTTGGGAATCTGCAAAGAATTTCGAACAGAATCCTTTATGTAATCTCTCATTCCGTCAATCATTACTGGGTAAAATTAAAAATGTAATTTGGGTGTTGCCTGCTCTGGGGATTGAACTTTCAATTTCCAGAAAAGTGTAATTTTACATCTGAATTTACGAATTACTTTATGCACTAAGCCACCTGTTTATGCAGAAATTTCTAGTTAGATTTTTAGGCAGTAAACCTATTTTGTTTTAGATGTACAATAGTACTATTCATTACATTATATTTACTATATATGTTTCTATTTTTATTACTACCTATTTATTACTATTTACTAATAGGGAGACCTGACGTTGCCCGGGATTTAATAAGGATAAACGAATGTTTCACCCTTATTGTCATCGAAGTCAGGTAAATCGTCTATTTTTTCTTCATTCAAATTAATTTATCTTTATTTAGGGACACATTGGGTTCACTGGGAAAGCTTTACATTTCTGACTTAATCTATACATCGCACTTACTCATGATTTCATAAAATTATTTTTATATATAATGGCTAAATTCAATGTTTAAAATGTACACGCAATAACCCTTATCCCTGAGTGGCCTTTGGGCCTTGATAAGTGGTGACCCCCATGTAAAAAAAAATTAAAAAAAAGAAAAATAAATAAAAAAAAGTCAAGCATTATGCTTCCATTGTGCTTTAAAAAGAAACATTCATTCCGAACGCGCCCCTGCCATATCAAAAGGTCTACTGTATATTTAATATGTCTGATATTTCTACTTATGTGGTGATGATGGCTTGAATTAAAGTTAAAATGCAAAAATCAAGTACAATTGTACAATTGTGATCTAAATAGAAACATTCATTTACAACGCGTTCCTTGTCATATAAAAAAAAACTACTTTTGATTTTATACGCCGGACACATTTGTTTGTTCGGTAATAAAACTAACTTTTTAAATGCATTTGTGATGTTAGGCTGTGTAAAAGTGATCACTTTGGTCAAATTCTAACTGTTCCATATTAAACGGATGACATTCCGGCACAAAACCTATCTAAGAACACTTTCAAAAATAATCGGCCTAGCCGTTTGGAGTCCAAAGGTATCAAACTCACAAACAAACAAAGTTCCTTATATATATATATATATATATATATATATATATATATATATATATATATATATATATATTATTCGTAATTACTGGTCTCCATATTGTATCAATGTTATAAGTCAGTGGATTAGTTTATGGTGAATGTGGTGCAAATAAAAGTCAAGATGAAAACAATAGTCCGAAAAATCCAAATAATATGAATAAGCAGTCCTCATCTCAAAAAATTTCAAAATGTAATATGCCAAACTTGTACACCAATTTTATTTATTACTATTGAGCGGCATATAATTGTCGTTAAGGAATTTCATATTGCTTTTAGCAGATGAAGTAAAAGACGGTGGTTTATGTAAGTTGAGCTTGAATCCCAATGAAAATTGAAATTGTCTGACAAGAATTGGTCAAGTGAGAAGTGATAGTTTGATCAAATGTTACATTAACTTTGTTATGAGCATTTATTGAAAGTGACAATATCAACATTACAACTGGTTGCTTTTAGAATCAAATCTTTCTCCTCCTCTGTGTATATATATATATATATATATATATATATATATATATATATAAATGTACATATATACATATATAAATGTATGTGATGTGTGTAGGTATATGTATATATGTGTGGATGTATAAAAGAGAAAAGGGGCGAGGTATATACAGCACGTATCATACGAAGTGCCTTAAATAAGTTTACAGACTCTTAAAAAAATTAGTATTTTATTGCTATGCATTATCTGAGATGACTGACCAATTTTTATGATTTAAGATTAAAACTAGCAGGGCTACCCGGCGTTGCTCGGGACCGTATAAACAATGAAAAAACAAAAGCAGATATTGAATATATGTTTTATTCTTAGGGGAGAGGAATCTTTCATCTCTATGTATTATTTGTTTTATCTACCCTAGGACTGGTATTGTTCATGTTTTATCCCTAGCGTAGGTAATTTACAGCATGTATATGAAATTGTTTTACCTTAGGGAGAAGAGAACAGGTAATATACAACATAATGTGTCTATATTACATCCCTGGCAACGCCTAGAAACCAGCTAGAACATGTATTTCAGTCAATCTTTATTACATCCTGGGCTATGCCGGGAAACCAGCTAATCTCTATTTAGTGTGTCCTTTCTTTTATTAGGTATCAGAATAGGTATCCAGATTTCTACTTCTATACAAATATGATATTGTAGTACAGTAAATGTCAAATTGTTTTTCAAGTATTAGTTTGTAACGTTTGTACTGACTTCATCAGATGTCATGTAAGAAACTGAATTCTATGTAAGAAGACTTTATCTGAAGTGTTTTTATTTTGGTATATCATGTGTGATTACACTGTAGTAATTGCGCTGAAAGCATGTTAATTACAAATGACAAAAGTTAAATCAATTTCTGATTCAGCTACACAATATAAACTAAAGGAAATCAAATTTGCAAAATAAAAGCAATATGTAGTTATGGGTTAGTTTGGAGTTAGAATAAAAAGCCAACAAAACAGTTAGTTTGTATTGTGTAGATTGGTCATTTCTGATAGTATTGAGAGTCGTCAATGAAAATCTTAATTTCTGACAAAATACTGAATGTTTCTTGGATACCCATTCGTAAAAAGTACCTTTTTTGGAAAAAAAAAAAAAAAACACTCCCCGGATCACCTTCACCACCTTAAAAAAAAAAAACTTTATTCTTCAAAAAATGTGCACATTGTTAGTGTAAAAAACAGATTCGCACCACTTGATGAAATCAAGCATAGTAATATTTTAGTAAAGAAAATATGAAATTGATTTTCAATAATTAGTTTGAATGAATATCAGAAAATGTAATTGTTTGATGCATAAGAAAGAACTCATCTGCTGAATTTGATATTAAGCAGCAAAATATTTCAAAACATAAAAATGTGAAACATAACATGAATACTCTCCGTTGTCACTTGAAAACATTGACCTTGGTAGGAAGTTTATTAGATACTGAAATTGTGGTCTTGGTATGGTGTGCTTAATATTATTGTATGCAAAATGTAAAAACACAAAAGAGGGTACAATCAATATTGAAAAAGTAACATCTGTCACAGAAAATAGTAATTTATAAATGTCAAAAGAAATATTATTCTGTACTTAAAATGTTAAACTTACTGTTAACAATAATTTAAAATGGTGATCAGGATGAGTCCAACAACTTAGTCCTTGAGCTTTCTTATTGGTCATAGTAAAAAGAAATTGTAGTCTTTCAAGTTTGTTGGTCGCATTGGGATTCTTGGAATGTATCAACAGATTCCTGCATATGAATCTTTGTTAATTCCACACAATACAAAATATATATACAAAACAAAGTAAAGCAAAGTATAGGGTTAGTTGTGTCCTCTAATTATCAACCAAGTATATTTATTGATAAAAAAAGAAAAGTAATGGACATGTTTATTATAATTTATCAATATTAAATTGTTATCATGAAAAACCAATGGAAAGCGTGTTGGTTATTTCGTGTTCATAAGAAAAAACATCATGGGTTGTCACCAGTGATTTTATGTATGCTAACCTTTCGCTGCAAATGTGGTAGCTAAATGTCTTTTTGGTTATTCTACACAAAATAAAATATATACACAAAACAAAGTAAAAGAAATGTCAGGGTTAGTTAATGATAAGCTTAGTACCAAGAAATAAGCACAGAATAAGGAAAAGAAAGATACATTTGTTGATATTGTGTCGATTGGTGAATTTGTTGGTTCATTTTGTTTTATGACATATCAACACTATATCAGGTTATTTCATGCCCAATCTAGTGACATTTTTTTTTCCTAGAATATATTTGTTTATTTAATGTTGGTTTCTATTTAACTCATAATTGGGACCCTAACAGGTACTACTACTCCAGATCAGAGTGGACCTGGTAGCAATAGCAATTAAATGGTGGCTTCACACTTCACAAAGCCCCATGTTTGGATACAGTTTATGGTCATATCCAGGACCTGGTGAATTTGTAAATAATTGAAACGATCAACACTGGCGAGTTAGAATTCTACATACCTATTGTTATAAAGTACCAATTTATGTTTTACATATCACTCCACAACGTTGCTGCAGAATCCAGACAGTTGAAAGAGTCTCAAGAAACTGAAAAGCTATTTAGTACTCTTAAATAAAATAACATGCATAAAGAAATCCTAATATAAGACAATAGATGAAAAAGCAATAAAAATTTTGTGTGGAATCAAGTGAAAACAGTTTCTTTGTCAAAGAAATTGCATGAAGATTCTCAGAGACTTTTCCTTCCTCGTTCCCTTCCCTTTTGGTGGAAGGAAACTTTCACAGTGGCTCAGAAGGTGGGCTGAGCACACTTCCTACAAAGGTGGGATGGGTAAATTTCTTTTTCATTTGGTTGCCTGGAGGACAGGCTTAGGCCCCCCCCCCAAAAAAAAAGGTTGGAGCCAGGGAACTTCTCCTCCCAGAAGGGGGAGGAGGGCCCGGGAAGGCTTCTCTTCCCATATTTTTTGTTTTGTGTAAGGTTGATCTCTTTCCAAAGGGAGTAAGAGGATATCCCTCTCTTAGGAGGAGAGTGAAGGCTCCCTGGGCCTCCCATCCTCCTTCTGAGAGAAGTTCCCCGGCTTCCACATTCATTGCTCAGTCCGCCGTCCAGGCAATCAGAGTCTGATTGTCTGCCGTATATAAAAAGGCGATTTTAGCTTGTCAGGCGGTATGCTCTGCGTAGACCATTTTTCTTCCACCTGTTGACCTTCCCTCCCTGTCATACAATACGCTTAAACAGGATATTTTAATTTATGCAGATTCCATATAGACTTTTAGTTTCCCAGGGTGTATACCCTCCGTTGACCATTTATGTTTAAGAGTTTTCCTTGCCCCTTCTCTGCCCCAGAATGGGAAGGGAGCTCTTTCCCACTGTATGGGGGGGGGGGCGGCTTTCTTTTATGGTTATGTGGGGAGCCTTACCTTTACCCCCCTTAAGGTGGTAGGTCTTTTTTGTAAAATTGTTAGTCAAATGTTGATCAAATATTATAGGTTTTTGTGATATGCATGAAACATGTGCAGAATATGATCTGCTCTCATGCTGAAAGCAAGTAGAGAAACATTGTGAAAAAATGATGTAAACCTAAGCTAAGCAAACGACCAGTCAATGGAAATGTTTATTATAATGTATCAACAATAACACATTATCATAGTTATTTGGTGCTTATACGAAACAGGTATCAGGGATTGTCACCAGTGATTTTATTTATGTTAACAGTGCATGTCACTACAAATAATGATGGTAGCGAAATTAAGTTTTGTTTATTCTACCTAATATAAAGTATATACACAAAACAAAGTAAACATCTGCTGAATTTGATATTAAGCAGCAAAATATTTCAAAACATAAAAATGTGAAACATAACATGAATACTCTCCATTGTCACTTGAAAACATTGGTCTTGGTAGGCAGTTTATTAGATGCTCAAATAGTGGTCTTGGTATGGTGTGCTTAATATTATTGTATGCAAAATTTAAAAACACAAAAGAGGGTACAATCAATATTGAAAAAGTAACATCTGTCACAGAAAATAGTAATTTATAAATATCAAAAGGAATATTATTCTGTACTTAAAATGTTAAACTTACTGTTAACAATAATTTAAAATGGTGATCAGGATGAGTCCAACAACTTAGTCCTTGAGCTTTCTTATTGGTCATAGTAAAAAGAAATTGTAGTCTTTCAAGTTTGTTGGTCGCATTGGGATTCTTGGAATGTATCAACAGATTCCTGCATACAATACAAAATATATATACAAAACAAAGTAAAGCATAGTATAGGGTTAGTTGTGTCCTCTAATTATCAACCAACTATTGCTAAAAAGAGAAAAGCACTGGAAATGTTTCTTATAATGTATCAATATTGAATTGTTCTCATGAAACACAAATCGAAATAGTGATAGTTATTTGGCGCTTATAAGAAACAGGTATCAGGGATTTTGGTGTATCAGATGTTTTTACAGTGAACTTAACTTTCAAGAAACAAATTGGTATGCAATGACATAGGCTAAGAATCTTAGACAAAATATATTCAAATGAAAAAAAATGTTGAACACTTATAACTTTGTATGGACTCTCAAAAACATTTGTAAAAAATGTGTAAACAAATGTAAAAAAAAATGATCCGCTCTACTTGATGACATCAAGCATAGTAATATTTTAGTGAAGAAAATATGAAATTGATGTTCAGTGATTAGTTTGGATGAATGAGAAAATGTAATTGTTTGATGCATAAAAATAACTCATTTGCTGTATTTAATATTAAGCAGCAAAATATAGTGATTTGAATATTTAGGAAAACATCAAACCAGATTATGTAAAAAAAAAAAGATGAAATTAGAAAATATATATTTTATGCTTATGAGTTTTGCCAATTAAAATTTTGTGGCAGAAATTGGGTGATTACCAAGTAATTTTATTTTGGTAAAATTCTTAAATTATTTCAATGTTTATTATAATTTCTTATTAGTGACTTGTTATCATCAAAATCCGCCCCAAAGAGTGTCCTTTCTTTTATTAGGTATCAGAATAGGTATACAGATTTCTACTTCTATACAAATGTGATATTGTAGTACAGTAAATGTCAAATTGTTTTTCAAGTATTAGTTTGTAACGTTTGTACTGACTTCATCAGATGTCATGTAAGGAACTGAATTCTATTTAAGACTTTATCTGAAGTGTTTTTATTTTGGTAGATCATGTGTGATTACACTGTAGTAATTGCGCTGATAGCATGTTAACTACAAATGACAAAAGATAAATCAATTTCTGATTCAGCTACACAATATAAACTAAAGGAAATAAAATTTGCAAAATAAAAGAAAAATGTAGTTATGGGTTAGTTTGGAGTTAGAATAAAAAGCCAACAAAACAGTTAGTTTATATTGTGTAGACTGTTTAATTAACTTTGTTCATTTCTGATAGTATTGAGAGTGGTCAATGAAAATCTTAATTTCTGACAAAATACTGTAATTTTCTTGGATACCCATTCGTAAAAAGTACCTTTTTTGTGAAAAAAAAAAACACTCCCCAGATCACCTTCACCACCTAAAACACAAAAACAAAAATATCTTTATTCTTCAAATATTGTGGTTGACTGGAGGACGGGCTGAGCACTCCCAAAAAGGTAGGAGCCGGGGAACTTCTCCTCCCAGAAAGGGGGCCCGGGAAGGCTTCCCTGTCCCCATATTTTTTTTTTTTTTGTGTAAGGTTGATCTCTTTCGGAATGGAGTAAGCAGAACCGACAGGGGGGGGGGGGTCAATCAACCATACAAAAGGATATCTATCTCTTAGTTGAAAGAGGGAAGGTCTCCCTGTCCTCCCATACCCCTTCTGAGAGAAGTTTCCCCAGCTCTCAGCTTTGGGGTGGGGGGGGGGGTAGGAGGGCTTAGCCCGCCCTCAAGGCAAATAGTCTGACTGTCTGCCTTATATAAAAAGGCGATTTTAGCTGGTCAGGTGGTATGACCTGCATTGACTATTTTTCCTCCACCTGTTGACCTTCCTTAATATTTATTTTTAATAATAAACACATTTTATTTTAATATTAATATTTATTTGTAATAATAAACACATTATATTATTTTAAATATTAATATTTTTTTTTAATAATAAACACATATTATTTTAAATATTAATATTTATTTATAATAATAAACACATTTTATTCTACTTTAAATATTAATATTTATTTTTAATAATAAAAACAATTTTATTTGAATATTAATATGTATTTTTAATAATAAACTCATTTTTATTTTAATAATTATTTTTAATACTAACTCATTTTATTATTGTAAATGTTAATATTTATTTTTAATAATTATTGTTATTTAATAATAATATCTTCTATTTTTTTACTGTTTATGTCTAACTTTTATCGACTTTTTCTTTTTTAATAGCATATTCTTTAAATGAATAGAAAAATAATTTCCCAAATTTTAGACCCCGGTTATTTGGCTGATAGTCGATAAAAATGATTAAAAGAGAGATTCATGAACATTAACGTTGTCATATAAAAAGAAAATGCTAATAAGAAGTGTTTTTAATCAATGTAACATATTTATTCAACTCTGTCATATATTTGTTTGATGACAACTTTTTCGAATCTGTGTACAGTAAAAACGATATACTTACATAGGATTTTGAAAGCATTTAAACTGTCGAAGAGTTTTATTATAAATAAAAGAGTTTAGTTTGTTGAACTTAATGGACTTTTTTGTTGTATCTATTAACTGTTTATTCTTTTTATCAAACAAAAAGAGAATTTTTATATTGACATGTGATGGACTGTTTTTCTAACATCGAAATTTTAAAATTAGTTTTATTTAAAAAAAAAAAAAAACTCGCCATTAGTGGACGGTCAAAAGACAAATATATAACAAATAAATGTTAGGAAAGGCAAGATAAGTTTCTTTTCTATCCAACTGGATATATTTTTTGTGTTTTTATTCAATGTAACATATTTATTCAGCTCGAAAAACATACAGTGTTTACCGATGTATTCGAAAAATGCCACCAGTTGTTTACATAGCCATTTGCCGGAAGTGACGGTTTTTTTTTATATAAGTTTTATTCAAACAGGCTTTAAGTTCAAATTAATGGACTTTTTTTTGTATTTATTAACTGTTTTATTCTTTATGGACTCTTTTTCGAACATCGAAATTTTAAAATTAGTTTTATTTAAAAAAAAAAAAAAAGACGGTGTTGTTTTTTTGGTGCTCGGAAAACTCGTCCCGGGAAAACTCGTCCCGGGAAAACTCGTCTCCGGAAAACTCGTCTCCGGAAAACTCGTCTCCGGAAAACTCGTCCCCTTTCGCTAGGTAGGAAAACTCGTCCCGTATTGAATAAATATCGATTGAAAACACATTTTATGATCGTTCTTGAAGGACATATTGTTTTTTAAAATAGACTATAGCCCCCCACCCCCCCATAATATTTAAAAAAAATATTTTAACTTGTTTAATGTTTTTTTTTTTTTTAAATAAAATTGATTTTCTAAGTGTCCATTTTCTACCTTACTGGCTAAGTTCTTAGTGGTTTCACTTATTTTAAAGCGTTTATTATGTTCATACAAAGTTAATACCAACTTTTGGTTCTTATTTGAACGATGTTTTTTGGAGTCATAAAAACAATAATAATAAAAAACAAAACAAAAAAATTTAAAAAAATCAGGGAGCGATTCGATTCTTCGTTACTTTTTTTGTTTTGGTTTTTTAATTATGATAGTTTGTTTTTTTTTTGTTATGGTTTTGTTTTTTCTCTCATACCAAATGCACTCATGCGTTATTTAAAATTATAATTTTATCAATTATCAACATTTATTGTCGTCCTGTCAAATTTTGCAAAAATTAACTAATAAATTAAAAGCGAAATATTTTTTTGGCGCGAGAGATGCCATGTGCTAACAATCTCTCGTTAACTCATTTTTAATTTTTACTTCAAAATTCTAAAATCAATCATTAAGAGAAAAAGTAATCACTAAATAAATTTATTAATTAATTTTATTGAAAACTCCGCTATCGTGTATCAAGAATATTTTTAATTTCATTTTTTGTTGGTTGTTTTTCGGAGGGAGATATAGTTTTAACCCCCCCCCCTCTCTAAATTATATTTTAAAAATACAACTTTTTCGAATCAATGTGTACAGTAATACAAACCCTGATAGAATTATAATTTTAAATAACGCATGTGTCATTTGGTATGAGAGAAAACGAAACATAACAACAAAAAAACTATCATAATTAAAAAACCAAAACAAAAAAGTAACGCTCCCAGTTTTTAATTTTTTTGTTTTGTTTTTTTTTATTATTGTTTTTATGACTCCAAAAAAAATCGTTAAAATAAGAACCCAAAAAATTGTAATTAACTTTGTATGAACATAATAAACGCTTTAAAATAAGTGAAACCACTAAGAACTTAGCCAGTTAGGTAGAAAACGGACAATCGATTTTATTTAAAAAAAACAAACAAAAAAACATTAAACAAATAAAAATATTTTTTTTTAAATATTAGGGGGGGGGGGCTATAGTCTATTTTAAAAAGCAATATCTCCTTCAAGAACGATCATAAAATGTGTTTTCAATCGATATTTATTTAATAAGGGACCAGTTTTCCTATCTAGCGAAAGGGGACGAGTTTTCCGGAGACGAGTTTTCCGGAGACGAGTTTTCCCGAGACGAGTTTTCCCGAGACGAGTTTTCCCGGGACGAGTTTTCCTAAATTCGTTTTTTTAATTGAATTCTACACTTTTTCAACAAACTGTTACAGACATAATGGACTGTTTGTCAAACATCGAAATTTTAAAAATAAAGTTTTTAGTTTTATTTAAAAAAAAAAAAAAAAAGACGGTGTTGTTTTTTTAATTGAATTCTACACTTTTTCAACAAACTGTTACAGACATAATGGACTACCCCCAACAAAAAACTGCGAATAAAATATATAAAACTCGTAATTTCTGTTTTTAAAGTGGGTTGTTTATTTTCCTTATGAAATATACTTTCAAAATAAACTATTACAGTCGTTAAAAACATAATAGAACTATTAATTTATTATTTTTTAAAAACAATGTTTACAAAATGTCTAAGCGCGTTTCTCTCGATGGCTTTTAATAATAAAAATGTGGAAACCTTTAAACTGTCGAATATGATTTTTAGGTAATTTAAAAAGAAAATGCTATGGACTGTTTGTTTTTCGAACATCGAAAGTTTAAATTTTAAAATTAGTTTTATTTAAAAAAAAAAAAAAGACGGTGTTGTTTTTTTAATCGAATTCTAAACTCAACAAACTTTTACAGACATAATGGACTGTTTGTCAAACATCGAAAATTTTAAAAATAACGTTTTATGTACTATTCTAGAGTTATCGAATCTATAAAGTCTATTTTTTTATATGCTAGTGCAGAGAGTGATCCGTGCTAGATTAAGAATGGCTTTTAATAATAAAAATGTGGAAACCTTTAAACTGTCGAATATGATTTTTAGCATACTGTAATTTTCGTGTACATAAGCGTCCTCATGGAAACAAAATATTTTTACAAAAAAATAGTAGCATTGAGTTAAATAAATAACTGTTGCCAGAATTTATAGAATTTTTATTTTTTAATAGCGTTTTCTTAAAACGAATAGAAAAATAATTTCCCATGAAAAAAAAAAGAAAATGCTATTAAAAAGTAAAAAAAAAATTAAAAAAAAAAAAAAAATTTCTGTAAACATTGAAAAAAAAATATTTGTACCCAAAAAGTATTAGCATATAAGTTAAATAAATAACTGTTGCCAGAAGTTAAATAAATTTTAATAAGTTCTATAAATAAAAAGAAAGCAGTATAAAATACGTACGTAAAATAAAAAACACACCGAATGGTTTTAAAATGAAAGTGTGTGAGAGAGAGAGGGGGGGGAGAGAGAAAGCGGTGTATATTGAAGTTAGTTCCTAACCAAAAGCGGTGCATTCGCCATTAGTGGACGTTGACGTCACGTCACGTGACATGACTAAGCGTTTTCAAACGAATAGAAAAATAGAAAGAGGGTGATAGAGAAAGTGAGAGAGAGAGAGAGAGTAAGTGTGAGAGAGAGACGGTGTTGGTTTTACTCCTCCCCCCTTCCAGCTTAAGAGGTATGAGGTCACGTGGTAATATACAAAATGGCTAATTATTTTATATTACATAAATATTACGATATTTTTATTATCGTCTAATATTTTGAAAGGTGAATTTTTTTATTCCTGTACATTTTTTCCTGACATTTTTCGTTAAAACTCTTGTATAAATAATATTTTTAACCAGTTAATCACGATGGAAACATTGGCACAAAGTTAAATAATAGATATAAGTAAGGCAAAGAGAAAAATGCAAAAGTATCGAAGACAAAACTTATTTACAATTGTTCGCCATTAGTGGTCGTTGACGTCACGTCACGTGACATGACTAAACGTTTTTTTTTTTTTACGTATGAATTACATTGGATCATTCAAGAATTACGTAATAAAAAGCATTACAATGACAGTTTTTTTTGGGACCCCCTTGGAGATAACTGATACGTTTACCCCTTTCTCCTCGTCAGTTTGACGTGAAATTTCGATATTTGTCATCCGGGACACGGGGCTTCGATATGATACCAAATTTATCAAGTCTGGTTGTGTGTTTCAAAAGTTTTAGCGTTACATACAAACATACAAACTCACAGATTTTTGTCTTTTATATATATAGACTAGCAGGGCTACCCGGCGTTGCTCGGGACCGTATAAACAATGAAAAAACAAAAGCAGATATTGAATATATGTTTTATTCTTAGGGGAGAGGAATCTTTCATCTCTATGTATTATTTGTTTTATCTACCCTAGGACTGGTATTGTTCATGTTTTATCCCTAGTGTAGGTAATTTACAGCATGTACATGAAATTGTTTTACCTTAGGGAGAAGAGAACAGGTAATATACAACATAATGTGTCTATATTACATCCCTGGCAACGCCTAGAAACCAGCTAGAACATGTATTTCAGTCAATCTTTATTACATCTTGGGCTATGCCGGGAAACCAGCTAATCTCTATTTAGTGACTTGACCACCAAAATACCTCCCTAAGTGTGTCCTTTCTTTTGAACTTATTAGATATAGGTATCTAGAAATGTGTGTGAAATTTTGTTGAATGCATTGTTCACTATGATTTTCTTATTGTTCTACACAATATCAACTGTAGCGAAATAAAACAGTAAACTTAGTGTAGTGTTAGAATAAAGAGCAAAGGAAAAAATTAGAATCATATTCTGTAATTACAAATCTAAATTTGCTAGCGTGTACCAGTATTTGCCAGGTTGTGGAAATTTGGAATTTATAACATATGTAGTGGCCTTTTCCTAGATACCTATTTTTATAATTGTTTCAGTACATTGCTACAAAATGTGACATTTGTTGGCGTTTGTAAAAAAAATCATGAATGTGCTTATATTCCAAAAAAGAAAATATCAGTGCACAGTATTGAAAGTGTTTGAGATTCAAAAGTCTGTAACATTTCTACTAACTTCATAAGATGTCATGTGAGAAACTTAATTGAATATCAAGACATTATCTGAAGCGTTTTTATTTTGGTGTAACGTATGTGTTTACAGTGAACCTTAACTTTTAATAAACAGATTGGTATGCAATGACATAGGCTAGGAATCTTAGACAAAATATATATAAATTGGAAAAATGTGTGAACAAATGAAAAAAAAATGATCCGCTCTACTTGATGACATCAAGCACAGTAATATTTTAGTGAAGAAAATATGAAATTGATGTTCAGTGATTAGTTTGGATGAATGAGAAAATGTAATTGTTTGATGCATAAAAAATAACTCATTTGCTGTATTTGATATTAAGCAGCAAAAAAATAGTGATTTGAATATTTAGGAAAACATCAAATCAGATTATGTAAAAAAAAAAGATGAAATTAGAAAATATATATTTTCTGTTTATGAGTTTTGCCAATCAAAATTTTGTGGCAGAAATTGGGTGATTACCATGCAATTTTATTTTGGTAAAATTCTTAAATTATTTCAATGTTTATTATAATTTCTTATTAGTGACTTGTTATCATCAAAATCCGCCCCAAAGAGTGTCCTTTCTTTTATTAGGTATCAGAATAGGTATCCAGATTTCTACTTCTATACAAATATGATATTGTAGTACAGTAAATGTCAAATTGTTTTTCAAGTATTAGTTTGTAACGTTTGTACTGACTTCATCAGATGTCATGTAAGAAACTGAATTCTATGTAAGAAGACTTTATCTGAAGTGTTTTTATTTTGGTATATCATGTGTGATTACACTGTAGTAATTGCGCTGAAAGCATGTTAATTACAAATGACAAAAGTTAAATCAATTTCTGATTCAGCTACACAATATAAACTAAAGGAAATCAAATTTGCAAAATAAAAGCAATATGTAGTTATGGGTTAGTTTGGAGTTAGAATAAAAAGCCAACAAAACAGTTAGTTTGTATTGTGTAGATTGGTCATTTCTGATAGTATTGAGAGTTGTCAATGAAAATCTTAATTTCCGACAAAATACTGAATGTTTCTTGGATACCCATTCGTAAAAAGTACCTTTTTTGGAAAAAAAAAAAAAAAAAACACTCCCCGGATCACCTTCACCACCTTAAAAAAAAAAAACTTTATTCTTCAAAAAATGTGCACATTGTTAGTGTAAAAAACAGATTCGCACCACTTGATGAAATCAAGCATAGTAATATTTTAGTAAAGAAAATATGAAATTGATTATCAATAATTAGTTTGAATGAATATCAGAAAATGTAATTGTTTGATGCATAAGAAAGAACTAATCTGCTGAATTTGATATTAAGCAGCAAAATATTTCAAAACATAAAAATGTGAAACATAACATGAATACTCTCCGTTGTCACTTGAAAACATTGACCTTGGTAGGAAGTTTATTAGATACTGAAATTGTGGTCTTGGTATGGTGTGCTTAATATTATTGTATGCAAAATTTAAAAACACAAAAGAGGGTACAATCAATATTGAAAAAGTAACATCTGTCACAGAAAATAGTAATTTATAAATGTCAAAAGAAATATTATTCTGTACTTAAAATGTTAAACTTACTGTTAACAATAATTTAAAATGGTGATCAGGATGAGTCCAACAACTTAGTCCTTGAGCTTTCTTATTGGTCATAGTAAAAAGAAATTGTAGTCTTTCAAGTTTGTTGGTCGCATTGGGATTCTTGGAATGTATCAACAGATTCCTGCATATGAATCTTTGTTAATTTCACACAATACAAAATATATATACAAAACAAAGTAAAGCAAAGTATAGGGTTAGTTGTGTCCTCTAATTATCAACCAAGTATATGTATTGATAAAAAGATAAAAGCAATGGAAATGTTTATTACAATGTATCAATATTAAATTTTTATCATGAACAACAAATCGAAATAATGATAGATATTTTGTGCTTATACGAAACTGGAATCAAGGATTGTCACCTGTGATTTTATATATGTCAATAGTGCATGCCACTACAAATGATATTAGCCAAATTAAGTTTTGTTTATTTCACCCATTATAAAATATATACACAAAATGCAGTAAACAAAGTTTAGGTTTAGTTAATGATAAGTTTAGGTTCGAGAAATAAGCAAAGAAAAGAAAAAAAGATACATTTGTTTATAGTGTGTAAATTGTAAGTTTGTAAATATTTAAAACTATCCACACTGGTATGTGGAAATTCTAGATACCTATTGTTATAAAGTTCCAATTCATGTTTGATATATCACTCTACATGTTCCCTGTTGCACCCCAAAGATGTAAATGATTATCGAGAAAGTGAAATGAAACAGTATTTGAAATAAAATAGAAACAAATGCTGATGTTTACTATATAAAACACTGTGTTCAATGGAATTGAGCCTTATACAATATTGGTGGAATAAAAAAATCCATTTTTTTAATTCAATTTAAGAAATGAGCAAAAAATTGATATTTAAAATATTTGGCATGAAGAAAAAGAAATATAAGATAAAAGGTGATAAAGCAGTAAGAATCATATGCTGAATTCAATTAAAAACAAATATGATTGTCAAAGAAATATCATGAAAATTTTGTAAGTGAAAAAAATTATTTTTTGATATATTTGGTTTCGAAGTATTAAGAAACATGTACAACTTCATTTTAAAGACAAAACGAAAACTGTACTAATGATAATGACAATGGTGAAAGGAAATTGGAAAAAAATGTATCAGAGGTAAAATGTTGGTCACATATACGTTTGTGTGGTATGCATGAAACACGTGTAGAAAATTATATTTTCTGATGCTGAAAGTAAGAAGAGAAACATTGTTAAAAAATGATCTAAAAGGCAATAGTAAAATCCTCATTTTTAGTGTGGGATATGTTGTTTGTTTCAATTGAGAAAGGAAACTTTAATTTATACAATTTGATGTTATAGATCACAAGTTTTATTACAATAAACATTGTGTTCTTTAATTATCAACCAAGTATATTTATTGATAAAAAGAGAATGTAATGGACATGTTTATTATAATTTATCAATATTAAATTGTTATCATGAAAAACCAATGGAAAGCGTGAATGTTATTTGGTGTTTTTAAAAAACAGCTACCAATGATTGTAACCAGTGATATTTGTGTATGCTAACAGTGCAAATGTGGTGGTGAAATGAATTTTTGTTTATTCTTCACAATATAAAATATATACACAAAACTAAAACATAATTTACGGTTAGTTAATGATAAGTTTAGGTTAGAGAATTAAGCAAAATTATAGATACCTATTGTTATAAAGCACCAATTCATGTTTGGTATATCAATCTACATGTTCCTTGTAGCACCCCAGAGGGGTAAATGAGTGTCAACAAAATGAAATAAAACATAGTATTTGAAATAAAATGAAAAAGTGCTTGAAAAGTGAAATATGCTGATGTTTACTATCTAAAACATTGCGTTCAATGCAATTGAAACTTATACTATATTGGTGGACTAAGAATTAAAGAAATAAAATTTAAGAAATTAGCAAAAAATTGATATATAAAATATTTGGCATGAAGAAAAACAAATATAAGACAAAAGGGGAAAAAGCAGTAACAATCATGTGCTGAAGTTCATTGAAAATAAATCGTTTGTCAAAGAAATATAATGAAAATTCTCAGAGTGGAAAAAAAAATGGGATTTTTACAAATCTGGTTTCCAAGTAATAGGAAACATGTACAGCTTCATTTTAACGACAAAATGTAAACTGTAGTAATGGTAATGAGAATGTTGAAGGAAATTGGCAAAAAATTGTTAGTCAAATGTTGATCAAATATTATAAGTTTGTGTGATATGCATGAAACGTTTAGAATATGATCTGCTCTCATGCTGAAAGCAAGTAGAGAAACATTGTGAAAAAATGATGTAAAGCTAAGCTAAGCAAACGACCAGTGAATGGAAATGTTTATTATAATGTATCAAGATGAACATATTATCATGAAAAAGCAAATCGAAATAGTGATAGTTATTTGGTGCTTATACGAAACAGGTATCAAGTATTGTCACCAGTGATTTTATTGATGTTAACAGTGCATGTCACTAAAAATAATGATGGTAGCGAAATTAAGTTTTGTTAATTCTACCCAATATAAAATATATACGCAAAACAAAGTAAACAAAGTTACGGGTTAGTTAATGATAAGTTTAGGTTCGAGAAATAAGCAAAGGAAAAGAAAAAAAAGGTACATGTGTTTATATTGTGTAAAATGTTAGTCTGTAAATATTTCCAACTATCAACACTGGTATGTGTAAATCCTAGATACCTATTGTCATAAAGTACCACTTCTTGTTTGATATATCACTCTACATGTTCCCTGCAGCATCCCAGAGAGTTAAATGAGTGTCCACAAAATGAAATAAAACATAGTACTGGAAATAAAATAAAATAAGAATATGTCTGAAAAGAAATAAATGCTGTTTACTATATAAAAAGTTGTTTTCAAGTGTCAAATGGAATTGAATCTTATACAATGTTGGTGGATTATGAAATTGCATGAATGAAATAACATTGGAGAAATAAGAAAAAAGTTTATATATACAATATTTACAAATGTAAGATAAAAGGTGAAGAAGGGCCAAATCCGAGATCTATAAATCGTAAATTTTCAAAGTGAAAACAGATATTTTTTTTTTTTTTTTAGATCTGCTTTCCAAGTAATAGTAACCATGTACAGCTTCATTTTAAATGAAAACTGTACTAATGATAATGTTCATGGTGAAAGGAAATTGGAAAAAAATTAAAAATGTTAGAGGTAAAATGTTTGTGTGGTATGCATGAAACACGTGTAGAAAATGATCTCATGCTGAAAGTAAGAGAAACATAGCTAAAAAATTATGTAAACGCAATAGTAAAATCCTCATTTTTAGGAACATAGTGTGGGGTATGTTGTTTGTTTCAATTGAGAAAGGAAAGTTTAATTTTTAGAATTGGATGTTATAGATCACAAGTTTTATTACAATAAACATTGTGTTCTCTAATTATCAACCAAGTATATTTATTGATAAAAAAAGAAAAGTAATGGACATGTTTATTATAATTTATCAATATTAAATTGTTATCATGAAAAACCAATGGAAAGCGTGTTGGTTATTTCGTGTTCATAAGAAAAAACATCATGGGTTGTCACCAGTGATTTTATGTATGCTAACATTTCGCTGCAAATGTGGTAGCTAAATGTCTTTTTGGTTATTCTACACAAAATAAAATATATACACAAAACAAAGTAAAAGAAATGTCAGGGTTTGTTAATGATAAGCTTAGTACCAAGAAATAAGCACAGAATAAGGAAAAGAAAGATACATTTGTTGATATTGTGTCGATTGGTGAATTTGTTGGTTCATTTTGTTTTATGACATATCAACACTATATCATGCCCAATCTAGTGACATTTTTTTTTCCTAGAATATATTTGTTTATTTAATGTTGGTTTCTATTTAACTCATAATTGGGACCCTAACAGGTACTACTACTCCAGATCAGAGTGGACCTGGTAGCAATAGCAATTAAATGGTGGCTTCACACTTCACAAAGCCCCATGTTTGGATACAGTTTATGGTCATATCCAGGACCTGGTGAATTTGTAAATAATTGAAACGATCAACACTGGCGAGTTAGAATTCTACATACCTATTGTTATAAAGTACCAATTTATGTTTTACATATCACTCCACAACGTTGCTGCAGAATCCAGACAGGTGAAAGAGTCTCAAGAAACTGAAAAGCTATTTAGTACTCTTAAATAAAATAACATGCATAAAGAAATCCTAATATAAGACAATAGATGAAAAAGCAATAAAAATTTTGTGTGGAATCAAGTGAAAACAGTTTCTTTGTCAAAGAAATTGCATGAAGATTCTCAGAGACTTTTCCTTCCTCGTTCCCTTCCCTTTTGGTGGAAGGAAACTTTCACAGTGGCTCAGAAGGTGGGCTGAGCACACTTCCTACAAAGGTGGGATGGGTAAATTTCTTTTTCATTTGGTTGCCTGGAGGACAGGCTTAGGCCCCCCCCCCAAAAAAAAAACGTTGGAGCCAGGGAACTTCTCCTCCCAGAAGGGGGAGGGGGGCCCGGGAAGGCTTCTCTTCCCATATTTTTTGTTTTGTGTAAGGTTGATCTCTTTCCAAAGGGAGTAAGAGGATATCCCTCTCTTAGGAGGAGAGCGAAGGCTCCCTGGGCCTCCCATCCTCCTTCTGAGAGAAGTTCCCCGGCTTCCACATTCATTGCTCAGCCCGCCGTCCAGGCAATCAGAGTCTGATTGTCTGCCGTATATAAAAAGGCGATTTTAGCTTGTCAGGCGGTATGCTCTGCGTAGACCATTTTTCTTCCACCTGTTGACCTTCCCTCCCTGTCATACAATACGCTTAAACAGGATATTTTAATTTATGCAGATTCCATATAGACTTTTAGTTTCCCAGGGTGTATACCCTCCGTTGACCATTTATGTTTAAGAGTTTTCCTTGCCCCTTCTCTGCCCCAGAATGGGAAGGGAGCTCTTTCCCACTGTATGGGGGGGGCGGCTTTCTTTTATGGTTATGTGGGGAGCCTTACCTTTACCCCCCTTAAGGTGGTAGGTCTTTTTTGTAAAATTGTTAGTCAAATGTTGATCAAATATTATAAGTTTTTGTGATATGCATGAAACATGTGCAGAATATGATCTGCTCTCATGCTGAAAGCAAGTAGAGAAACATTGTGAAAAAATGATGTAAACCTAAGCTAAGCAAACGACCAGTCAATGGAAATGTTTATTATAATGTATCAACAATAACACATTATCATAGTTATTTGGTGCTTATACGAAACAGGTATCAGGGATTGTCACCAGTGATTTTATTTATGTTAACAGTGCATGTCACTACAAATAATGATGGTAGCGAAATTAAGTTTTGTTTATTCTACCTAATATAAAGTATATACACAAAACAAAGTAAACATCTGCTGAATTTGATATTAAGCAGCAAAATATTTCAAAACATAAAAATGTGAAACATAACATGAATACTCTCCATTGTCACTTGAAAACATTGGTCTTGGTAGGCAGTTTATTAGATGCTCAAATAGTGGTCTTGGTATGGTGTGCTTAATATTATTGTATGCAAAATTTAAAAACACAAAAGAGGGTACAATCAATATTGAAAAAGTAACATCTGTCACAGAAAATAGTAATTTATAAATATCAAAAGGAATATTATTCTGTACTTAAAATGTTAAACTTACTGTTAACAATAATTTAAAATGGTGATCAGGATGAGTCCAACAACTTAGTCCTTGAGCTTTCTTATTGGTCATAGTAAAAAGAAATTGTAGTCTTTCAAGTTTGTTGGTCGCATTGGGATTCTTGGAATGTATCAACAGATTCCTGCATATGAATCTTTGTTAATTTCACACAATACAAAATATATATACAAAACAAAGTAAAGCATAGTATAGGGTTAGTTGTGTCCTCTAATTATCAACCAACTATTGCTAAAAAGAGAAAAGCACTGGAAATGTTTCTTATAATGTATCAATATTGAATTGTTCTCATGAAACACAAATCGAAATAGTGATAGTTATTTGGCGCTTATAAGAAACAGGTATCAGGGATTTTGGTGTATCAGATGTTTTTACAGTGAACTTAACTTTCAAGAAACAAATTGGTATGCAATGACATAGGCTAAGAATCTTAGACAAAATATATTCAAATGAAAAAAAATGTTGAACACTTATAACTTTGTATGGACTCTCAAAAACATTTGTAAAAAATGTGTAAACAAATGTAAAAAAAAATGATCCGCTCTACTTGATGACATCAAGCACAGTAATATTTTAGTGAAGACAATATGAAATTGATGTTCAGTGATTAGTTTGGATGAATGAGAAAATGTAATTGTTTGATGCATAAAAATAACTCATTTGCTGTATTTAATATTAAGCAGCAAAATATAGTGATTTGAATATTTAGGAAAACATCAAACCAGATTATGTAAAAAAAAAAAGATGAAATTAGAAAATATATATTTTATGCTTATGAGTTTTGCCAAATAAAATTTTGTGGCAGAAATTGGGTGATTACCAAGTAATTTTATTTTGGTAAAATTCTTAAATTATTTCAATGTTTATTATAATTTCTAATTAGTGACTTGTTATCATCAAAATCCGCCCCAAAGAGTGTCCTTTCTTTTATTAGGTATCAGAATAGGTATTCCGATTTCTACTTCTATACAAATGTGATATTGTAGTCCAGTAAATGTCAAATTGTTTTTCAAGTATTAGTTTGTAACGTTTGTACTGACTTCATCAGATGTCATGTAAGGAACTGAATTCTATTTAAGACTTTATCTGAAGTGTTTTTATTTTGGTAGATCATGTGTGATTACACTGTAGTAATTGCGCTGATAGCATGTTAACTACAAATGACAAAAGATAAATCAATTTCTGATTCAGCTACACAATATAAACTAAAGGAAATCAAATTTGCAAAATAAAAGAAAAATGTAGTTATGGGTTAGTTTGGAGTTAGAATAAAAAGCCAACAAAACAGTTAGTTTATATTGTGTAGACTGTTTAATTAACTTTGTTCATTTCTGATAGTATTGAGAGTGGTCAATGAAAATCTTAATTTCTGACAAAATACTGTAATTTTCTTGGATACCCATTCGTAAAAAGTACCTTTTTTGTGAAAAAAAAAAACACTCCCCAGATCACCTTCACCACCTAAAACACAAAAACAAAAATATCTTTATTCTTCAAATATTGTGGTTGACTGGAGGACGGGCTGAGCACTCCCAAAAAGGTAGGAGCCGGGGAACTTCTCCTCCCAGAAAGGGGCCCGGGAAGGCTTCCCTGTCCCCATATTTTTTTTTTTTTTGTGTAAGGTTGATCTCTTTCGGAATGGAGTAAGCAGAACCGACAGGGGGGGGGGGGTCAATCAACCATACAAAAGGATATCTATCTCTTAGTTGAAAGAGGGAAGGTCTCCCTGTCCTCCCATACCCCTTCTGAGAGAAGTTTCCCCAGCTCTCAGTTTTGGGGTGGGGGGGGGGGGGTAGGAGGGCTTAGCCCGCCCTCAAGGCAAATAGTCTGACTGTCTGCCTTATATAAAAAGGCGATTTTAGCTGGTCAGGTGGTATGACCTGCATTGACTATTTTTCCTCCACCTGTTGACCTTCCTTAATATTTATTTTTAATAATAAACACATTTTATTTTAATATTAATATTTATTTGTAATAATAAACACATTATATTATTTTAAATATTAATATTTATTTTTAATAATAAACACATATTATTTTAAATATTAATATTTATTTATAATAATAAACACATTTTATTCTACTTTAAATATTAATATTTATTTTTAATAATAAAAACAATTTTATTTGAATATTAATATGTATTTTTAATAATAAACTCATTTTTATTTTAATAATTATTTTTAATACTAACTCATTTTATTATTGTAAATGTTAATATTTATTTTTAATAATTATTGTTATTTAATAATAATATCTTCTATTTTTTTACTGTTTATGTCTAACTTTTATCGACTTTTTCTTTTTTAATAGCATATTCTTTAAATGAATAGAAAAATATAGAAAAATAATTTCCCAAATTTTAGACCCCGGTTATTTGGCTGATAGTCGATAAAAATGATTAAAAGAGAGATTCATGAACATTAACGTTGTCATATAAAAAGAAAATGCTAATAAGAAGTGTTTTTAATCAATGTAACATATTTATTCAACTCTGTCATATATTTGTTTGATGACAACTTTTTCGAATCTGTGTACAGTAAAAACGATATACTTACATAGGATTTTGAAAGCATTTAAACTGTCGAAGAGTTTTATTATAAAAGAGTTTAGTTTGTTGAACTTAATGGACTTTTTTGTTGTATCTATTAACTGTTTATTCTTTTTATCAAACAAAAAGAGAATTTTTATATTGACATGTGATGGACTGTTTTTCTAACATCGAAATTTTAAAATTAGTTTTATTTAAAAAAAAAAAACTCGCCATTAGTGGACGGTCAAAAGACAAATATATAACAAATAAATGTTAGGAAAGGCAAGATAAGTTACTTTTCTATCCAACTGGATATATTTTTTTGTGTTTTTATTCAATGTAACATATTTATTCAGCTCGAAAAACATACAGTGTTTACCGATGTATTCGAAAAATGCCACCAGTTGTTTACATAGCCATTTGCCGGAAGTGACGGTTTTTTTTTATATAAGTTTTATTCAAACAGGCTTTAAGTTCAAATTAATGGACTTTTTTTTATACTTCCAAAATAAACTATTACAGTCGTTTAAAACATAATAGAAGTATTATTTTTTATTTTTTAAAAACAATGTTTACAAAATGTCTAAGCGCGTTTCTTCCGGCCGGCTGCGAATAGCATAAATAAATAACTGTTGCCAGAATTTATCGCATTTTTATTTTTTAATAGCATTTTCTTAAAACGAATAGAAAAATAATTTCCCATGAAAAAAAAAAAAAGAAAATGCTATTAAATATAATAAAAATTACTGAGATAAAAATATAAAAAAATACGTACGTAACAACAAAAACACACCGAAGAAAGTGTGTGTGTGTGTGTGTGAGAGAGAGAGAGAGAGAGAGAGGGAGGGAGGGAAGAGGAAGCGGTGTATGTTGAATTTTGTTCCTTTTCGAAGCAACACAAAAAGTAAGTGTTTCCATAGTAACCAAACCGTGACGTCACGTCACGTGACATGACTAAGCGTTTTTAAACGAATAGAAAAATAGAAAGAGGGTGATAGAGAAAGTGAGAGAGAGAGAGAGTAAGTGTGAGAGAGAGAGACGGTGTTGGTTTTACTCCCCCCCCTTCCAGCTTAAGAGGTATGAGGTCACGTGGTAATATACAAAATGGCTAATTATTTTACATTACATAAATATTACGATATTTTTATAATCGTCTAATATTTTGAAAGGTGAATTTTTTTATTCCCGTACATTTTTTCCTGACATTTTTCGTTAAAACTCTTGTATAAATAATATTTTTAACCAGGTAATAACGATGGAAACATTGGCATAAAGTAAAAAAAAAGATATAACTGAGCCGAAGAGAAAAATGCAAAAGTATCGGAGAAAGATTTTTTTATTAACAATTGTTCGCCATTAGTGGACGTTGACGTCACGTCACGTGACATGACTAAACGTTTTTTTTTTTTACGTATGAATTATATTGGATCATTCAAGAATTACGTAATAAAAAGCATTACAATGACAGTTTTTTTTGGGACCCCCTTGGAGATAACTGATACGTTTACCCCTTTCTCCTCGTCCGTTTGACGTGAAATTTCGATATTTGTCATCCGGGACACGGGGCTTCGATATGATACCAAATTTATCAAGTCTGGTTGTGTCTTTCAAAAGTTTTAGCGTTACATACAAACATACAAACTCACAGACATTTGGGATTTATATATATAGACTAGCAGGGCTACCCGGCGTTGCTCGGGACCGTATAAACAATGAAAAAACAAAAGCAGATATTGAATATATGTTTTATTCTTAGGGGAGAGGAATCTTTCATCTCTATGTATTATTTGTTTTATCTACCCTAGGACTGGTATTGTTCATGTTTTATCCCTAGTGTAGGTAATTTACAGCATGTACATGAAATTGTTTTACCTTAGGGAGAAGAGAACAGGTAATATACAACATAATGTGTCTATATTACATCCCTGGCAACGCCTAGAAACCAGCTAGAACATGTATTTCAGTCAATCTTTATTACATCTTGGGCTATGCCGGGAAACCAGCTAATCTCTATTTAGTGACTTGACCACCAAAATACCTCCCTAAGTGTGTCCTTTCTTTTGAACTTATTAGATATAGGTATCTAGAAATGTGTGTGAAATTTTGTTGAATGCATTGTTCACTATGATTTTCTTATTGTTCTACACAATATCAACTGTAGCGAAATAAAACAGTAAACTTAGTGTAGTGTTAGAATAAAGAGCAAAGGAAAAAATTAGAATCATATTCTGTAATTACAAATCTAAATTTGCTAGCGTGTACCAGTATTTGCCAGGTTGTGGAAATTTGGAATTTATAACATATGTAGTGGCCTTTTCCTAGATACCTATTTTTATAATTGTTTCAGTACATTGCTACAAAATGTGACATTTGTTGGCGTTTGTAAAAAAAATCATGAATATGCTTATATTCCAAAAAAGAAAATATCAGTGCACAGTATTGAAAGTGTTTGAGATTCAAAAGTCTGTAACATTTCTACTAACTTCATAAGATGTCATGTGAGAAACTTAATTGAATATCAAGACATTATCTGAAGCGTTTTTATTTTGGTGTAACGTATGTGTTTACAGTGAACCTTAACTTTTAATAAACAGATTGGTATGCAATGACATAGGCTAGGAATCTTAGACAAAATATATATAAATTGGAAAAATGTGTGAACAAATGAAAAAAAAATGATCCGCTCTACTTGATGACATCAAGCACAGTAATATTTTAGTGAAGAAAATATGAAATTGATGTTCAGTGATTAGTTTGGATGAATGAGAAAATGTAATTGTATGATGCATAAAAAATAACTCATTTGCTGTATTTGATATTAAGCAGCAAAAAAATAGTGATTTGAATATTTAGGAAAACATCAAATCAGATTATGTAAAAAAAAAAGATGAAATTAGAAAATATATATTTTCTGTTTATGAGTTTTGCCAATTAAAATTTTGTGGCAGAAATTGGGTGATTACCATGCAATTTTATTTTGGTAAAATTCTTAAATTATTTCAATGTTTATTATAATTTCTTATTAGTGACTTGTTATCATCAAAATCCGCCCCAAAGAGTGTCCTTTCTTTTATTAGGTATCAGAATAGGTATCCAGATTTCTACTTCTATACAAATATGATATTGTAGTACAGTAAATGTCAAATTGTTTTTCAAGTATTAGTTTGTAACGTTTGTACTGACTTCATCAGATGTCATGTAAGAAACTGAATTCTATGTAAGAAGACTTTATCTGAAGTGTTTTTATTTTGGTAGATCATGTGTGATTACACTGTAGTAATTGCGCTGAAAGCATGTTAATTACAAATGACAAAAGTTAAATCAATTTCTGATTCAGCTACACAATATAAACTAAAGGAAATCAAATTTGCAAAATAAAAGCAATATGTAGTTATGGGTTAGTTTGGAGTTAGAATAAAAAGCCAACAAAACAGTTAGTTTGTATTGTGTAGATTGGTCATTTCTGATAGTATTGAGAGTCGTCAATGAAAATCTTAATTTCTGACAAAATACTGAATGTTTCTTGGATACCCATTCGTAAAAAGTACCTTTTTTGGAAAAAAAAAAAAAAAAAAACACTCCCCGGATCACCTTCACCACCTTAAAAAAAAACAACTTTATTCTTCAAAAAATGTGCACATTGTTAGTGTAAAAAACAGATTCGCACCACTTGATGAAATCAAGCATAGTAATATTTTAGTAAAGAAAATATGAAATTGATTTTCAATAATTAGTTTGAATGAATATCAGAAAATGTAATTGTTTGATGCATAAGAAAGAACTCATCTGCTGAATTTGATATTAAGCAGCAAAATATTTCAAAACATAAAAGTGTGAAACATAACATGAATACTCTCCATTGTCACTTGAAAACATTGGTCTTGGTAGGCAGTTTATTAGATGGTGAAATAGTGGTCTTGGTATGGTGTGCTTAATATTATTGTATGCAAAATGTAAAAACACAAAAGAGGGTACAATCAATATTGAAAAAGTAACATCTGTCACAGAAAATAGTAATTTATAAATATCAAAAGAAATATTATTCTGTACTTAAAATGTTAAACTTACTGTTAACAATAATTTAAAATGGTGATCAGGATGAGTCCAACAACTTAGTCCTTGAGCTTTCTTATTGGTCATAGTAAAAAAAAATTGTAGTCTTTCAAGTTTGTTGGTCGCATTGGGATTCTTGGAATGTATCAACAGATTCCTGCATATGAATCTTTGTTAATTTCACACAATACAAAATATATATACAAAACAAAGTAAAGCAAAGTATAGGGTTAGTTGTGTCCTCTAATTATCAACCAAGTATATGTATTGATAAAAAGATAAAAGCAATTGAAATGTTTATTACAATGTATCAATATTAAATTTTTATCATGAACAACAAATCGAAATAATGATAGATATTTTGTGCTTATACGAAACTGGAATCAAGGATTGTCACCTGTGATTTTATATATGTCAATAGTGCATGCCACTACAAATGATATTAGCCAAATTAAGTTTTGTTTATTTCACCCATTATAAAATATATACACAAAATGCAGTAAACAAAGTTTAGGTTTAGTTAATGATAAGTTTAGGTTCGAGAAATAAGCAAAGAAAAGAAAAAAAGATACATTTGTTTATAGTGTGTAAATTGTAAGTTTGTAAATATTTAAAACTATCCACACTGGTATGTGGAAATTCTAGATACCTATTGTTATAAAGTTTCAATTCATGTTTGATATATCACTCTACATGTTCCCTGTTGCACCCCAAAGATGTAAATGATTATCGAGAAAGTGAAATGAAACAGTATTTGAAATAAAATAGAAACAAATGCTGATGTTTACTATATAAAACACTGTGTTCAATGGAATTGAGCCTTATACAATATTGGTGGAATAAAAAAATCCATTTTTTTAATTCAATTTAAGAAATGAGCAAAAATTTGATATTTAAAATATTTGGCATGAAGAAAAAGAAATATAAGATAAAAGGTGATAAAGCAGTAAGAATCATATGCTGAATTCAATTAAAAACAAATATGATTGTCAAAGAAATATCATGAAAATTTTGTAAGTGAAAAAAATTATTTTTTGATATATTTGGTTTCGAAGTATTAAGAAACATGTACAACTTCATTTTAAAGACAAAACGAAAACTGTACTAATGATAATGACAATGGTGAAAGGAAATTGGAAAAAAATGTATCAGAGGTAAAATGTTGGTCACATATACGTTTGTGTGGTATGCATGAAACACGTGTAGAAAATTATATTTTCTGATGCTGAAAGTAAGAAGAGAAACATTGTTAAAAAATGATCTAAAAGGCAATAGTAAAATCCTCATTTTTAGTGTGGGATATGTTGTTTGTTTCAATTGAGAAAGGAAACTTTAATTTATACAATTTGATGTTATAGATCACAAGTTTTATTACAATAAACATTGTGTTCTTTAATTATCAACCAAGTATATTTATTGATAAAAAGAGAATGTAATGGACATGTTTATTATAATTTATCAATATTAAATTGTTATCATGAAAAACCAATGGAAAGCGTGAATGTTATTTGGTGTTTTTAAAAAACAGCTACCAATGATTGTAACCAGTGATATTTGTGTATGCTAACAGTGCAAATGTGGTGGTGAAATGAATTTTTGTTTATTCTTCACAATATAAAATATATACACAAAACTAAAACATAATTTACGGTTAGTTAATGATAAGTTTAGGTTAGAGAATTAAGCAAAATTATAGATACCTATTGTTATAAAGCACCAATTCATGTTTGGTATATCAATCTACATGTTCCTTGTAGCACCCCAGAGGGGTAAATGAGTGTCAACAAAATGAAATAAAACATAGTATTTGAAATAAAATGAAAAAGTGCTTGAAAAGTGAAATATGCTGATGTTTACTATCTAAAACATTGCGTTCAATGCAATTGAAACTTATACTATATTGGTGGACTAAGAATTAAAGAAATAAAATTTAAGAAATTAGCAAAAAATTGATATATAAAATATTTGGCATGAAGAAAAACAAATATAAGACAAAAGGGGAAAAAGCAGTAACAATCATGTGCTGAAGTTCATTGAAAATAAATCGTTTGTCAAAGAAATATAATGCAAATTCTCAGAGTGAAAAAAAAATGGGATTTTTACAAATCTGGTTTCCAAGTAATAGGAAACATGTACAGCTTCATTTTAACGACAAAATGTAAACTGTAGTAATGGTAATGAGAATGTTGAAGGAAATTGGCAAAAAATTGTTAGTCAAATGTTGATCAAATATTATAAGTTTGTGTGATATGCATGAAACGTTTAGAATATGATCTGCTCTCATGCTGAAAGCAAGTAGAGAAACATTGTGAAAAAATGATGTAAAGCTAAGCTAAGCAAACGACCAGTGAATGGAAATGTTTATTATAATGTATCAAGATGAACATATTATCATGAAAAAGCAAATCGAAATAGTGATAGTTATTTGGTGCTTATACGAAACAGGTATCAAGTATTGTCACCAGTGATTTTATTGATGTTAACAGTGCATGTCACTAAAAATAATGATGGTAGCGAAATTAAGTTTTGTTAATTCTACCCAATATAAAATATATACGCAAAACAAAGTAAACAAAGTTACGGGTTAGTTAATGATAAGTTTAGGTTCGAGAAATAAGCAAAGGAAAAGAAAAAAAAGGTACATGTGTTTATATTGTGTAAAATGTTAGTCTGTAAATATTTCAAACTATCAACACTGGTATGTGTAAATCCTAGATACCTATTGTCATAAAGTACCACTTCTTGTTTGATATATCACTCTACATGTTCCCTGCAGCATCCCAGAGAGTTAAATGAGTGTCCACAAAATGAAATAAAACATAGTACTGGAAATAAAATAAAATAAGAATATGTCTGAAAAGAAATAAATGCTGTTTACTATATAAAAAGTTGTTTTCAAGTGTCAAATGGAATTGAATCTTATACAATGTTGGTGGATTATGAAATTGCATGAATGAAATAACATTGGAGAAATAAGAAAAAAGTTTATATATACAATATTTACAAATGTAAGATAAAAGGTGAAGAAGGGCCAAATCCGAGATCTATAAATCGTAAAATTTCAAAGTGAAAACAGTTTTTTTTTTTTTTTTTAGATCTGCTTTCCAAGTAATAGTAACCATGTACAGCTTCATTTTAAATGAAAACTGTACTAATGATAATGTTCATGGTGAAAGGAAATTGGAAAAAAATTAAAAATGTCAGAGGTAAAATGTTTGTGTGGTATGCATGAAACACGTGTAGAAAATGATCTCATGCTGAAAGTAAGAGAAACATAGCTAAAAAATTATGTAAACGCAATAGTAAAATCCTCATTTTTAGGAACATAGTGTGGGGTATGTTGTTTGTTTCAATTGAGAAAGGAAAGTTTAATTTTTAGAATTGGATGTTATAGATCACAAGTTTTATTACAATAAACATTGTGTTCTCTAATTATCAACCAAGTATATTTATTGATAAAAAAAGAAAAGTAATGGACATGTTTATTATAATTTATCAATATTAAATTGTTATCATGAAAAACCAATGGAAAGCGTGTTGGTTATTTCGTGTTCATAAGAAAAAACATCATGGGTTGTCACCAGTGATTTTATGTATGCTAACATTTCGCTGCAAATGTGGTAGCTAAATGTCTTTTTGGTTATTCTACACAAAATAAAATATATACACAAAACAAAGTAAAAGAAATGTTAGGGTTAGTTAATGATAAGCTTAGTACCAAGAAATAAGCACAGAATAAGGAAAAGAAAGATACATTTGTTGATATTGTGTCGATTGGTGAATTTGTTGGTTCATTTTGTTTTATGACATATCAACACTATATCAGGTTATTTCATGCCCAATCTAGTGACATTTTTTTTTCCTAGAATATATTTGTTTATTTAATGTTGGTTTCTATTTAACTCATAATTGGGACCCTAACAGGTACTACTACTCCAGATCAGAGTGGACCTGGTAGCAATAGCAATTAAATGGTGGCTTCACACTTCACAAAGCCCCATGTTTGGATACAGTTTATGGTCATATCCAGGACCTGGTGAATTTGTAAATAATTGAAACGATCAACACTGGCGAGTTAGAATTCTACATACCTATTGTTATAAAGTACCAATTTATGTTTTACATATCACTCCACAACGTTGCTGCAGAATCCAGACAGTTGAAAGAGTCTCAAGAAACTGAAAAGCTATTTAGTACTCTTAAATAAAATAACATGCATAAAGAAATCCTAATATAAGACAATAGATGAAAAAGCAATAAAAATTTTGTGTGGAATCAAGTGAAAACAGTTTCTTTGTCAAAGAAATTGCATGAAGATTCTCAGAGACTTTTCCTTCCTCGTTCCCTTCCCTTTTGGTGGAAGGAAACTTTCACAGTGGCTCAGAAGGTGGGCTGAGCACACTTCCTACAAAGGTGGGATGGGTAAATTTCTTTTTCATTTGGTTGCCTGGAGGACAGGCTTAGGCCCCCCCCCCAAAAAAAAAGGTTGGAGCCAGGGAACTTCTCCTCCCAGAAGGGGGAGGGGGGCCCCGGGAAGGCTTCTCTTCCCATATTTTTTGTTTTGTGTAAGGTTGATCTCTTTCCAAAGGGAGTAAGAGGATATCCCTCTCTTAGGAGGAGAGCGAAGGCTCCCTGGGCCTCCCATCCTCCTTCTGAGAGAAGTTCCCCGGCTTCCACATTCATTGCTCAGCCCGCCGTCCAGGCAATCAGAGTCTGATTGTCTGCCGTATATAAAAAGGCGATTTTAGCTTGTCAGGCGGTATGCTCTGCGTAGACCATTTTTCTTCCACCTGTTGACCTTCCCTCCCTGTCATACAATACGCTTAAACAGGATATTTTAATTTATGAAGATTCCATATAGACTTTTAGTTTCCCAGGGTGTATACCCTCCGTTGACCAGGGATTTTGGTGTATCAGATGTTTTTACAGTGAACTTAACTTTCAAGAAACAAATTGGTATGCAATGACATAGGCTAAGAATCTTAGACAAAATATATTCAAATGAAAAAAAATGTTGAACACTTATAACTTTGTATGGACTCTCAAAAACATTTGTAAAAAATGTGTAAACAAATGTAAAAAAAAATGATCCGCTCTACTTGATGACATCAAGCACAGTAATATTTTAGTGAAGACAATATGAAATTGATGTTCAGTGATTAGTTTGGATGAATGAGAAAATGTAATTGTTTGATGCATAAAAATAACTCATTTGCTGTATTTAATATTAAGCAGCAAAATATAGTGATTTGAATATTTAGGAAAACATCAAACCAGATTATGTAAAAAAAAAAAGATGAAATTAGAAAATATATATTTTATGCTTATGAGTTTTGCCAATTAAAATTTTGTGGCAGAAATTGGGTGATTACCAAGTAATTTTATTTGGGTAAAATTCTTAAATTATTTCAATGTTTATTATAATTTCTAATTAGTGACTTGTTATCATCAAAATCCGCCCCAAAGAGTGTCCTTTCTTTTATTAGGTATCAGAATAGGTATCCAGATTTCTACTTCTATAGAAATGTGATATTGTAGTACAGTAAATGTCAAATTGTTTTTCAAGTATTAGTTTGTAACGTTTGTACTGACTTCATCAGATGTCATGTAAGGAACTGAATTCTATTTAAGACTTTATCTGAAGTGTTTTTATTTTGGTAGATCATGTGTGATTACACTGTAGTAATTGCGCTGATAGCATGTTAACTACAAATGACAAAAGATAAATCAATTTCTGATTCAGCTACACAATATAAACTAAAGGAAATCAAATTTGCAAAATAAAAGAAAAATGTAGTTATGGGTTAGTTTGGAGTTAGAATAAAAAGCCAACAAAACAGTTAGTTTATATTGTGTAGACTGTTTAATTAACTTTGTTCATTTCTGATAGTATTGAGAGTGGTCAATGAAAATCTTAATTTCTGACAAAATACTGTAATTTTCTTGGATACCCATTCGTAAAAAGTACCTTTTTTGTGAAAAAAAAAAACACTCCCCAGATCACCTTCACCACCTAAAACACAAAAACAAAAATATCTTTATTCTTCAAATATTGTGGTTGACTGGAGGACGGGCTGAGCACTCCCAAAAAGGTAGGAGCCGGGGAACTTCTCCTCCCAGAAAGGGGGCCCGGGAAGGCTTCCCTGTCCCCATATTTTTTTTTTTTTTTTTGTGTAAGGTTGATCTCTTTCCGAATGGAGTAAGCGGAACCGACAGGGGGGGGTCAATCAACCATACAAAAGGATATCTATCTCTTAGTTGAAAGAGGGAAGGTCTCCCTGTCCTCCCATACCCCTTCTGAGAGAAGTTTCCCCAGCTCTCAGCTTTGGGGGGGGGGGGTAGGAGGGCTTAGCCCGCCCTCAAGGCAAATAGTCTGACTGTCTGCCTTATATAAAAAGGCGATTTTAGCTGGTCAGGTGGTATGACCTGCATTGACTATTTTTCCTCCACCTGTTGACCTTCCTTAATATTTATTTTTAATAATAAACACATTTTATTTTAATATTAATATTTATTTGTAATAATAAACACATTATATTATTTAAAATATTAATATTTATTTTTAATAATAAACACATATTATTTTAAATATTAATATTTATTTATAATAATAAACACATTTTATTCTACTTTAAATATTAATATTTATTTTTAATAATAAAAACAATTTTATTTGAATATAAATATGTATTTTTAATAATAAACTCATTTTTATTTTAATAATTATTTTTAATACTAACTCATTTTATTATTGTAAATGTTAATATTTATTTTTAATAATTATTGTTATTTAATAATAATATCTTCTATTTTTTTACTGTTTATGTCTAACTTTTATCGACTTTTTCTTTTTTAATAGCATATTCTTTAAATGAATAGAAAAATATAGAAAAATAATTTCCCAAATTTTAGACCCCGGTTATTTGGCTGATAGTCGATAAAAATGATTAAAAGAGAGATTCATGAACATTAACGTTGTCATATAAAAAGAAAATGCTAATAAGAAGTGTTTTTAATCAATGTAACATATTTATTCAACTCTGTCATATTCATATATTTGTTTGATGACAACTTTTTCGAATCTGTGTACAGTAAAAACGATATACTTACATAGGATTTTGAAAGCATTTAAACTGTCGAAGAGTTTTATTATAAATAAAAGAGTTTAGTTTGTTGAACTTAATGGACTTTTTTGTTGTATCTATTAACTGTTTATTCTTTTTATCAAACAAAAAGAGAATTTTTATATTGACATGTGATGGACTGTTTTTCT
>NC_136494.1:144224404-144409404 GCF_053919585.1 Euprymna scolopes
CATGGAATCTACGTTTTGATTTTAGCACAGATAAGGAGTGAGGAAAAATTTTTGACAGTGGTTTCAGCTAGGCGGGTGTTTTATCGTGAAAGATTGGCGAGGGGGCGACCAGAGATTGGAGTTCAGACGAGCACCTGCCATAGTAGTAAAGATAAAACAAAAACAGGCTCGCAACGTCTCTCCTGTGGGAGAGAGGTTGTAGGGAAGAGAAAAGGGCATCACCCACTAGTCCACGAAGCCTATTTTGTACTCTGTCAAAGACAGGTTCGCAACGTCTCTTCTGTGGGATGTGTTGCCATAGATGGTCGTGTCATCAGCATAGATGTCAACGAATGATTTAAGTATGTGTTTTGGGGAGATCATTGATATAAATCAAGAAGAGAGTTGGGCCCAAGATTGAACCCCTGAGGGACACCAGCATTGATACTGTGAGCCTCTGATTTCTGCCCATCAACCACTACTCTTATGCGCATATCAGAGAGAAATTATTTTAACGATTGAGAAAACATTTCCAGCTATACCGTAGCTGGAAAATATGGCCCTTATGCCATACCTTATAGAAGGTTTTTGTTTATGTCAAAATTGCCCTAGAGAGGAAGCCTTTGTCAAGAGATTCACTAATCTTATGAGATATGACCGTTAGCACATCTGCTGTAGATCTGGCAGAAACGGAAACCATATGGCATGTCACTAAGAAGGTTATTTCTGCTGAGGTGGTTGACTACTTCTCTATTTAATATGGATTCCATACTCATGACACACAGAAGACATTGGTCTGTACTGAGAGGAAGACGACTTATCACCTGAATTCTTAAATACTGATGAGGTTTTCCATGATGTTGGGGAGCACTTCTCCTTATGGCAACGCTTAAACAGTTTTGTAAGTATGGGGGCAAGTTGTGGTTGAAGCTTTTTCAGCACTATAATTGGAATGCCGTCAGTGCCAGTTGCTTTACTGGAATCAAGTTTCTTAATTAACTCGGCGACATCATGCATATATATTTGTATGTTGCATAGCGTGTTTCTATTATAAGAGGAAATACGGGGAGTTGATGGCCTTCATCTCATAGGGTAGAATTAGCTGCAAAGTTCGTGCCAAATAGTTTGGTCGTCTGATACTGACAAGATGACCTCGGGTCCATTGATGATGGTTGGGTTGGAAGCAAGCTTCTGTTCAGGATCCCTGTTTTGCTATTTGCTAGAACTGATGGGAACCAAGCCACTGCTCAGCTACTTTAGATTTAACGGACTGAGCATATAATTCTCTTGCATTTTTATTACTCTTTTTTCCATTACTGGCAATTCTTCAATTGACTACTTTACACTTGTTGTTGTTGTTCGTTTTAGGAAGAGTCTAAGTGAGAGATTAGTGTCTTAAGATGTTCATGTTGTAAGAGATAGCATATTGGAGACACAAAACAGGTATATATTAAAGAGAGAGACAGTTCTGTATGAACGGGAGTGGTTTCTATGAATATTGATACATATATTTCTTACCTAATTTTGAGATGACGATTTCACAAAGTTCTTATAAACATAAATGAACAATACCTTTTCTGTTGAATCACAATACGAAGACGCAGATACACAAAGATGATGACGTCCTTTATTTCATGACCGGTCCATGATTTCGCTTGAGGAATTCAAAGTTTCTTACATGGCTATTTCTAAAACCCTCTCACTTCTAGAGGTGCCTTGATTCTAACGGAGAATCGGTCTGAACCTCTCTGCTTCTCTCCGACTCTTTTCCCGACTGCATCTAAAAAACTCTACCTATATTGAGAACTCGTCACGTCATCGCATGATTAAACATGTGCTCATAAAGCACGTTGGATGACATGCGTTACGTTGCCAAACTTGGACATGACTCGATTTCAGTAACCTATTTTTCAAATAACCTCCTTTACAAAAGATGTTTTACAATTTCAATTGACGATTAAATTCCTTATTTTAATTTTCAGAAACAAATTTCATTATTACATTCTTTTCCATATACAGATATGTAAGCTAAACAATTGCCAATCCCACATACTTTATTTCAATAACATTCTGTATTTATTTTAACTTATAATTGGAATTCTCAATTCCAAATCTAGCTTTGCAAGTTCGAATCCTTGACTATCCTATTTTCATATTTACATTTAACTAATTCCCTATTTTTTTACTTACATGAAAAGGGGCCAACCCATTATTATGTAACACACTCTTTAGCCCTATCCTCGAGTGGTCCCTGAACCTTGGTAAGTGGTCATTCCTAGGTAAAAAAAATTAAACGTTCAGTAATAAATGTCCATTACTCAAGAACATTTTGTCCATGATTATCGAGAATAGAATGGTATTGTTTCCGTATATAAATTTACTGGAATCCATCGAATGATGTTCAAATTGTATTTTCTTCGAGGATTTGTGCAAGTTTGGATAATTGGTTCTAACCTTCCAATAATCAATGCGTGTGATTCCTTTTGCGGAATGAATTCTGGTTTTTGAAAGATCGGCTTCCCCAGTGAGTTTTCATTTGCATCTGTCACTGGGTGGAAACAGTCGATGTTCTGTTTTTGATATACTTGGAGTTTTTACATAGGAAGAATATTTTACAGGAACAGATCGCTAGCCCAAAGCCGAACCATTAGTATTTCGAAGGCGGAGTTACAAACTGATCACCATGAATTATGATTAGTATCGCCTTTAACTCCTGGAGAGTTAAATTAAGTCTCAATCTAATTTGTGTCATTTCATTTATATATTTTTGAATAACAATGCGTTTTAAATATTCTGACTTGCCAATATCTAAGATTGATAAACAAATTACAAACTTTTTAATGTTTTTAAAGTAAACTAGCACTAGTCATCTTTACGTCACCGATCGGTATCAACAAGTTGAAATTTATATGCGTTGTTGTTTTTTTAAAAAATGGGCAGTAAGTAAAGTAAGTAAAACAAAAGTTCATGTTTGAAAATAATTTAAGCAAGGCTTGTTTATCGATTTTTGAAACGTTCGATTTTTAATACAATGGATCATTGTTCTTTTTTTTTCGTTTAAATTGGATAGATGTGGTAGTTAGGTTATTCCTCTGTATAAGAAATTATAATACATTTGCTGGAGAGTGTCAATATTCTTATGCTTATTGTGAGAATTCATTCTCGTGTTGTTCTTACAAAAAGAATTTCTTTATTATATAACATTCCTTTAAATAACCATGTTATTCTGAACAACCAATTCAAATACTAACAATTTTGATTTTATTTAATTATTATTCACAGGCACATGTATTAATCATAAAATTATATACATATATATATATATAATATATATATTATTTTTAAAACAGTAATCTACGTACATGCATGTTTCAAGGTAACTACCTCTCGTCAGCATAGCTTGACTGCTTCTATGAATCGAACTCCAGACCATGTGTATCACGCAGATAACTGTTTCAGAAATAATAAAAATAAATAAAAATGTTATATACATCCAAATAAATTATGAGCTACTTTCTAAATAAATAAAAATGAGCTTAAAGGTGAAGCTAATAATTAACCGTATTTATCGTTAAAAAACAACAACAAATCTACATGTATATATATATATATATATATATATATATATATATATATATATATATATATATATATATATATATATATTGTTTTCAAAATAATAAAAATAAATAAAAATGTTATATATGTCCAAGTAAATGATGGGCGACTTTCTAAGAAAATAAAATGAGCCACTATTTAACCGTATTTATCGTTAAAAAGATACAACAAACCTCTCCCTCTCTGTCTTTCTGTCTCTGTCTTTCTGTCTCTGCCTCTGTCTGTCTGTCTGTCTGTCTGTCTGTCTCTCTCTCTCTCTCTCTCTATATATATATATATATATATATATATTAACATTTAAGAAAACCAAAACTTTATATGCTTTTTTATTCTTTACAAGAAAAACATTTATTTACCTTTAGAGATATGAAGCGACCATTCATTTTGATCGAGGCCTTTCCAAGCAGTTTTTTTGTTGATCATTTTTCCTTGGAGATTAAAAAAATCTCACTAAGTAGTAGTTCGTGATGTGTTTAATGCTCAGTTGTTATGTTACATACAGTGTAAGCATGCGGCACATGTTTATAATTTTATGAAAACAGGATGTGACTTTTTTAAATATCGTTATGAAATAAGTATGAAAATTAAAAGAAGTCAATACAATATATGCTTAATTCGTTTTGGCTTTCTTAAATTATACTATTTATTCCATAACGATATTTAATACACGCCTGTTCAAATATCTAGATTTCATAACGATATTTCAAAAATGCCTGTGCAAATATCTAGATTTCAAACATGCAGATAAATGGAACAAACTGGGGACAGTACCAGAAAACAAAAAACACAAAATCCTCTGTAAATGTGATAAACAGATAAACTTATCCAAGCAAAGAGATTGGATGTCATAATAATTATCAAGTATTATTCTAAAAGCATTGGGAACAATTCGAAGAACTGGAACAAAAGAATAAGAAAAATTGGAATCAAGGGAAGATTGAGACTATGCTACGGACGGTAATAAGGAAAACAACTGAAATCATTAGGAATATACCGTAACGTGGAAACCAATTCACACAATCTATTAACATTTACTAATCACATAGAATTTGTAAAAAAAAAAAATAATAAACGAAAGAAACAGATGGAGGGGACGTTATATAACCCCAAGGGAACTGAAATTGGAAGAATTCTTCTAAATTGTGCCCCCCAACACAAAGTAAATGCAATGATGAAAGGAGAAGGGAAAGATCAAAGAGCGAGTCCTCTAACAAGACCTCCACTGGATGAATGCAAATATTGCATTGTCGAGTTTATATAACTGGGCCTATATATGTCTAGTGTATATAAGGTATAAATATTTCTGTAATCGATGCTCACGTATCGTCTAGTGGTTAGAATTATAAGGACAGTTACTTTTCTTTGCATATAAGGTGTTGGCACGTGTCCATCTGTTACGTGTATATTTAATAGTCTTTTCCTATGTGTATGTGGGTGCTTTTGCATATTCACGACACTAACGAACAGGACAGTAACGAACAGTCTTAACACATTGACGAATAACACACTTGTCTGCTTGACACCCGACAGGTCACCTACCTTATTTATTGTCTTCTCCTCTGGTGGCAGGCACCTGAAATGAAGTCGTAAATGCTTCCTTCGGACAACAGAGACAACTCCTCTGCGCTAACTAATCCAGTAGCTAACTAACTCACAACTCGTCTGTTTGACTTCCCGTTACAGACTAACTCCTGGTTCTGATTTCTCCTGGCGTAGCTGTCTTTTACATCAGTTAGAGTAGAAAATCTTGTTTGTCACGGAAGCCACATCCGTTAAACCAAATTCAAAACTAGCTTTGCCTATGCTTTTTCGTTATTCTTAACATTATCCTTTGAGCCATAATTCCCCAGTAAAATAGTTCTTTTTTTATCATTTTTCTGAATATCTCTTTTTACAATATAATCGTTCTTAGTCTTGAGACTACCACGATATAATAGATATTACGCTGTGATTATAGCCAAAGATCCACAATATAGTGCAAAGACTCTGAAATTGGAAAGGCTTATTATCACCTAAATCTCAGTAGAAACCTATGGTTATTACCAACGAGAAATCAATGGTAAACGGCTGTTGCGATAACGCAAAGTCATTTGCAAAGATTATCGAAAGAAGTAGAGAGGAAAATCTGTTGAGACTTGTCACCAAGGCTGCAGGGAACATCACAGGTTGTTTTAAAGAAAAATTGTTGACAATTGTCTGAGTAAAAACTGGTTATTAGCAGTGAGTAGAAATTAAGAACATGTGACTCTAAGTTTAAAATATAGCAAAACAACTACACATTGAAGATCAAGAAAATCAAGAAAAGTTGGAAAAGAGGCAAATTGGAATGTGTCAAGAAATCTCAAAGGAAATCTCGTCTCAATAAAGCAAATGTTTGAAAGAGTCGATCGCGAAATACATGTCAATTGACTTTTCGAAAGTAATACAGACAGATATCGGCTGACATACAATGGGGATTTGTGATAAAGTAAAGTATAGATTTTATCCAATAGAAATATGCCTGTGGCTGTTGCGAATTGGATGGAATTTTCCAGCAAATTGTTTTGGGCCATTAAAATCTGACTTCACCGATTTTGATTACATTTGAAAAATAGATAAAGGATGTGCTATGCTTAATTTATATTTAATGGGCCGAAGGCGCATAATCTTTTTGGAAATGCAGATATATCTGTTTGTTTTTGTTTCTTTGGGTTTTTTTACAGAGGCATCACCACTTATCAAGGCTCAGAGGCCACTCGATAATAGAGGTTAAATAGTGTACAGTATTCAATTAGACAATATAGTACTCGCTAGTAATGGAAATTTGGTAAATTTGATTTACTTAAATGGAACGGCTCATCAAGAACTTGTTTACGTTAGACTTGAAGACAACCATATTATAGTCAACAGGAAAGCAGGCGAATGGAAGACAGTTCCACAGGCGTGAGGTTCTAAGAAAGAAACTTTGTTCATGGAATCTACGTTTAGGATTAGGCAAATGTAAAGAGTGGGGGAAATTACTTATAGTGTTTTTAGCTAGAGTGTTTCTCGTGAAAGTTTGGCGAAGGGGACCAGAGATTGGAGCTCAAACGAGCGCTTGCTATGAAAATAACGATAAAGCAGAGACAGACTCGCAACATCTATTCTGTGAGAAAGAGATTGCAGGGAAGAGAAAAGGACATCCCTACTAGGCTACGAAGTCTATTTTGAACTCTATCAAGGCAGGATAAGTCCTTTCTAGCAGCTCCTGCCCAGATGTGGCTACAGTAATCCATTCTTGGATGTACCTGGCTCTTATATAGGTAGAGAATTGCATCAATAGTGAAATATCTACTGGATCGATAGAAGGATCCCACCATTTTTCCAGCGACTTTGGTAGCGGATTTGATGTATGTGTTCCATTTCAGATCAGGAGTAAAGGTCAAGCCCAGAAGCTTGTCAAAACATGAAGTCTCCCAAAGACGAGAGCCGTTCATTTCAATTGATCCCAGATGGGGATCAGAGAGTTGCTGATGTAAAGATAGAAGATTGGTTTGTTAGTTAACAATTTGGTTTATAAATACAAAAAGGTCATTGTTACACAAATAGATTTTAATACTGAAAAATAACTCATATTATTATTCCTGCGTGATTTGTATATATACAAGATTTTAAATGCCAATATCTGGGAAACTACTGATATATATATATATATATATATATATATATATATATATATATATATATATATATATATATATACTAGCAGTTCCGCCCGGCTTTGCTCGGGCCATATGTATATACTTATGTGCATATGTATATATTAAAAAGTATGAATATGTAAAGTAATACCTTTATTTATAATCGTCTTCCTTAAATACCATAGAAAAAAGACAGATCGACATTTTCACTTTTATAGATATATAGATAGATTGGATGCGCCACCACCGAGAATAGAAACCAAAACGTTCGGCTCCCAATTTATTTTGCCTCTGGCGTCAATGACTGGGCTATGAAAACATGTTTACTACAATGCGAAAAATTAAAACATGAACCAATAGTTACTACGTTATGCATTCGTAATGCCGGCATATTACATTTTTCTTTTCATTTTCACACTTTTGAACCGATTTTTCCGGGATAAAGCCCAAATATAAAGTTTTGCATTGATTCAAATACCTTATATATGAAGTTTACTAATGTTAAAGCATTTCTCCTTACAAATACCCCGGATATCTTAGCACTAAGTGAGACTAACCTACACTCCTCCGTCCCCTCTAACTACTTTAACATGCCTGACTATCTCCCACTCTGCCGTAAGGACTCTGACAGACACATGCACGGACTTGGAGTTTACATTCGTAATACCCTTCCCTTAACTAGAGAAACAAACCTAGAAACAGATGATCAAGCCTTTATGTGCTTTAGACTAAACATGCAACACAATATTAGCTACTATTATTTTCTCTACCGCTCTCCCTCGACTCAGGACTGCACCATAATAAACAAAGTATCTGACAGCATAGACACGGCACTGTGCCTCGACACTAGCGCACAAGTACATGTATTTAGTGACTTTAATGTCCACCAAAAAAACTGACTTGGATTCTCTACTCACACAGATGCAGCGGGCAGCACAACACATAGCTTCGCTATATCTCAGTCTCTATCACAAATTGTTACGTTTCCAACCCGTTTCCCTGACCAGCAAGAACAACACGCATCACTTCTAGAACTGTTTCTGACCACAGTTCCCGCGGATTATATAACAAATGCTGACAGCCCACACGGGTACGCTGATCATGCAGTGATAATGGTCGAAATCGCCCTAGACTCTAGACCAAAAACTGAAGAGCCAGTGCTCAAAACAACGAGATATTGTAAAAAGGCTGACTGGGAAGCCATCAGAGATCTTATCAGAAATGCTCCATGGGGAAATATTTTTCTCTTCCTGCTGAACAGTGCGCAAATGAGACCACTGAATGGTTCAAAACGGCAATTGAAGCACATGTTCCCATGCAGAAATTTTATAGTAAGCCCCACTCTCCCCAATGGTATATTTCTACTTGCGCAACTGCCATTGCTCAAAGGCAGCATGCATACCGCAGATTTAACCGGCATATGTCCAGTTCAAACGGACAAAAGTATATAGAAGCGAGAAGTAACGTTAAGAAAGAAATAGCGACACTTAAGAGAGAATTTACTGAAACCACTAAAAAACGCATCGAAGCACAAAAATTAGGAACTCGTGACTTCTGGAAAATCTACAACAGTGTAGTAAATAATGGGCAATCAACAATTCCCCCACTAACCAACAATCACGAGGTTGTTTGCTCAGCAACCGAGAAGGCTAACATGCTTGCCAGTCGGTTTGCCTCAAACTCCACACTGGACCCTACCAACCACCCCCTGCCTTACTTTCCTTTGCGGACGGACGACACCCTAGACGATCTAAAAATCACCCCTGCTCAGGTGCATGCTATCATAAAAAATCTTGACACTTCAAAGGTATGTGGACCCGATCTCATCCCAGCTGTGCTATTAAAAAAGTGCTCAGCCGAAGTACCTCCAGTTCTCTCCAAACTCTACAACAAATGCCTTAATGAAGCTTTCTTTCCGAGCTGTTGGAAAACTGCTTCTGTAGTACTAGTATTCAAGAATTCTGGCGAAAGAACTGACCCATCAAATTATCGCCCCATTAGCCTCCTCCCACTTTTTGCCAAAATATTTGAGACCATAATTAACCATGCTCTAGTCCATCACCTTACAGATGCTAAACTTCTGACTGACAAACAATATGGATTTAGACAAGCCTGTTCCACAGCAGACATCCTCACTAATATCTCTGAACGTATATGCCATTCACTGGACAAAGCGGGAGAGGTCAGAGCGGTAGCTCTAGATATATCTAAGGCTTTTGACAGGGTATGGCATGGGTGTCTCCTCAGGAAGATTAGATCATACGGTATCACTGGTAGAATACTTAACATAATTAAATCCTTCTTGGATAAGAGAAAAATTCAGGTTGTCCTCGACGGTCGTACATCTAAACAATATGATATAAATGCGGTAGTGCCTCAAGGGCCTATCCTTGGACCTCTATTGTTCCTAATATAAATTAATGACCTCCCCGACAAAATTGACTTTGAGATGGGTATATATGCTGATGACATCACACTCTATAACAGACATGACAGGAAAACAAATGAACACAAATCAAAAGAAATTACAAAAACACTAGAGGATTACCTCCAATCTGTAGTGGAATGGAGACAAAAATGGATGGTCACATTCAATGCTGTCAAGACTAAACTGGTTTCCTTCAATAATTACAAGAAACCTCCTCTGCCACCAATAGCAATGGCCAGTGACTCTTTATCTGAGAGTACATCTTTCAAACTGCTTAGCCTAACGTTCACAGGAAACATGAGTTGGGACAATAACATCGACGGAATTGCCAGGGCCGTTGCGAAGAAGGTAGGCTCTCTCTACCGTGCTAGAAAACTACTAACACCCGAAATAAGGCGACCATTCGCTTCGCCCATGTAGGGAGTATTGCTGTCAGATTTGGGCTGGTGCATCTGCTACTAGTCTCTTACTCCTAGACAAGGTTCAAAAGAGAGTCGCCAATCTGATAGGCCTTGAACTGGCATCTAAGCTTTAGCCTCTGTCCAATCAACGAAATGTTGCATCCCTCTGCCCGTTCTACAAGTATTTTATTGGTAAATGCTCTGACGAACTGCAGACAGCTGTGCCCCCACGACTTAGACACCCTCGACAAACCCGACAGGCAGCTAAATCCTATCCCCACACAGTAGAGAATGCTAGATGTAAAAGATCTTTCTACTCCAGTAGTTTCTTCCCCAGAACCGCTATACTCTGGAATTCCATTACAGGTCCCTGCTTCTCCAACTGTACTGACAAGTGTAACGTGAACCGACATCTTGCTGCCCAAATCCCTACATAGTAATCCAGTAGTTGTTGCCCCTGATAGTAGCCCCCTACACCAAAGTGGCAATGTGCCTTGTTTGGGGTGAAAATATAATAAAAAAAGTTTCATGTCTCTAGACCTCTTGAAGGTAGGAAAAATTTGTTAAACAAAAATATATACGTATACATGAATATGTCTGGAAACAATTTTGTGTTTACTATAAACTTTTTATGCAAATATTATGCAAGTATGAATCATGTAGAATATCTGCATGAATATAATTACACGTAATAGTTAACTGATATGATTATCCTATTAGAAAACCGAAGCATTTAATAGGGAATTAATTAAAGTGCTTGCAGTTCATCAGAGCATTCACCATTATAATACTTGTAGAACAGGCAGAGGGATGCAACGTTTCATCGATGGGATAGAGACTGAAGCTTTGATGCCAGTTTAGGGCCTATCAGATTTGCGACTCTCTTTTGAACCCTGTCAAGGAACGAGAGACTAGTAGCCGATGCACTAGCCCAAATATGACAGCAATACTCCCTACATGGGCGAATGGTTGCCTTATAGAGGTACAGGATACTTTCGGGTGTTAGTAGTTTTCTAGCACGGTAAAGAGAGCCTACCTTCTTCGCAGCGGCCCTGGCAATGCCCTCGATATAATTGTTCCAACTCATGTTTCCTGTGAACGTTAGGCCAAGGAGCTTGAAAGACGTACTCTCAGATAAAGAGTTGTTGGGCATTGCTATAGGTGGTAGAGAAGGTTTCTTGTAATTATTGAAGGAAACCAGTTTAGTCTTGGCGGCATTGAACGTGATCATCCATTTTTGTCCCCATTCCACTACTGATTGGAGGTCATCCACTAGTGTTTCTGCCATTACTTTAGATATATGTTCATTTGTTTTCCTGTCGTGCCTGTTATAGAGTGTGATGTCATCAGCATATATACCCATCTCAGAGGCAATTTTGTCGGGGAGGTCATTAATTAATATCAGGAACAATAGAGGTCCAATCTTGAGGCACTATCGCATTTATATCATATTGTTTAGATGTACGACAGTCGAGGACAACCTGGATTTTTCTCTTATCTAAGAAGGATTTAATTATGTTAAGTATTCTACCAGTGATATCGTATGATCTAATTTTCCGGAGGAGACCCTCATGCCATACCCTGTCAAAAGCCTTAGATATATCTAGATCTACCGCTCTGCCCTCTCCCGCTTTGTCCAATGAATGGTATAAACGTTCAGAGATTACAGTTAGGATGTCTGCTGTGGAACAGGCTTGTCTAAATGTCAAAATACAATAGGATCGATGCTGCTATTCATAGAAGTTTTTCGCACAACCTATCCAGGTATTGTAATTCATGAGAGGTTTCTGCCCGACAGGTTGATGTGTCGCTATTCTCGAAAAGAGAACAGACAGAAAGAAAGCAAAATAACAAAACTATCCGGAAGCGACATTCGCTGTTAGCAGCGATATATATAGCAAGGATGACAGGAAGGAATATCTTTGCTGTTTTTTTTTTGGGGGGGGATATATTTTTCAAAGGGGTTTCACTAATCTTTGTATAGCTTGAAGAGTATTTTATCTATGCATCTATAGCGGAACAGATCTGCTTACGCCCGAAAGCATCAACGGCAACTGATGGACCCAAACTCTCTCTTTCGCATGATCTCTCTTGAGCTCATTTTTTGAACTAACGAAAAAACGGATGCGCGGTGCAATTTATAGTAAAACGTGGTCGGTTAGGAGAATATGATTTTCGTTCATCTATCTATCAACGCTTGACACGTCGATTCTCGCTGGAAGATAATTGGGCAACCAAAACTAAACCAGGCGTCCCAAGGACAAATGTGATCTTATGTCTGAGCTCTTAGCCAGGGTCAATCTTAAAGCAAATTACATTTCCTTTTCGCTCCGAAAAAAAATCTTAACCCAAAACAATTTTGTCCTATTTCGCTCAGTCGTTGCGTTCAATCTATTATTCAGCCAACACAATGATATCTACTAGCGGATTATCTAATGTAATCAGGGTCCGTATGTATTATTTCCCTCCCACTCCCCTTGACTTAAGGGTTGAATCTCCCGGGCTATAGCGCGCTGGGGTTCAACTCCAAAATCACTAATTTAAAAATTGAATAATTTTGTAAACTAAACCCTGTGTATCGCTTTATTGCAGGTCAATATTTTTTTAATTTTGAAATTGCTATAAAAAGGAGAGATGTGAAGTTTGGTACACTGGAAGAACATAATAAGTGAGTTATTTCCTTGATTTCTGTGGAATTTGAACAAATATTTTGAAAGTTATGCTAATTTTTCTATTTTCTGGTAATTTTAAGTGTGTATTACTTTATTGTACTGGCCCTATATTTCTATTTATATGAAATAAAGAACAAATCCAGTAACCATATTAACCAAGAACGAATTTCACATTATTTTGTTTAAGGAAATATTTATTTATCAACATAACTCCATTTCTTCATAATCACTTGTCAACTGATGATGTCAATCGGCAGACTTGAAATGATGTGATGCTATAGGAAACTTTCAAAATCTTCCTCTAAAGTTCATCCTTCGACGGAAATTAAACACCTTCTTTATAACATTTCATCTTTATTATTGACCAGAGCTGCTCAATTGGGTTTATATCTGGAGAACAAGATGACCATGTCATCAAATTTTATCCACTAATGCCTAATGACTTAAGGTAGGATATTGTAACCTTGTTGTGCATAAAAATCAATTTGCTGTGGCGCGCCACGGCAAGGTCATCAAGCCATGGATACAAATGCTCATTTACAAATAAAATATAAAGCTGGGTTGTCAGTTTAACACCTTCTGGCACTCGAAATGGTCCAATTAGTTAATCGCAGATTATTCCAACCCAAAACATCACACCTCTACCTCCCTGTTGACGACGGAATCGATGAGGGGTAGGAAATTCAGGAGGACTCTAAACTTTGACCCACCCATCTGGTCCATCAAGGGTTGTTTTGGTCTCATCGGTAAAAAGAATCTTTTCAAAGCTGGTTTTCATTTTTTTTCTGAGCACAAGGCAAGCGTTTTTCCTTATGAGTTTTGTTTTATACAGGTCTCGCTATGTCATTTGCAATTTCGTTTAAGACATTGCAGCGTGTCTTTCTAGACAAACATAGCAGCACTATTGCTGCCCGGCTGCTTGATAAGTTAATGGTGAATTTCTCTAACATCACGAGCAGAAACTGACTTTCTTGTATTTTTATCTCTCCTTGGTTTCGATTTTAAACGAATGAAGACAATGTTCTTCAACCTCTTCTAAGCTTATTGGCTAAGTCTACGAGAGATAAACTTTCTGCAAGGCCTGCAACAACACGTTCCTTTTCACTAGCTTCCAATCGACCCTTTCTAGGCATTTTGGGAGACCTGCAATATAATGATAGACAATTAAAATTACCAGAAAATAGAAAAATTAATGTAATTTTGAAAATATTTGTTCAAATTCCACAAAAATCAAGGAAATACTTCCATTATCTATATTTCTGCGTTTTATAGCAATTTCAAAATTAAAAAAATATTGACCTACAGTAAAGCGATACACATGGTTTAAGTGGACGCATGTTGGGGATTAAAAAACACTTCATGTATGTTACAGCTACATTACACATTCAATCTGCAGATTAAATGATGGTTAGTTTCTCTTGTGAGACGCCCAGGCGCAGCTACAATTAGATACGTCCATTCAATCTGTGCATGTAGCGACGAAAATGCATCTTCGAATTGAAGCATCTAACGTCTTATAGATACCCTGACGCGCTCAACAAAAGAAAACGAACGCTTATTATTAACGGAAACTAATGCAATTACACAAGGTCTATGCCAAACAAAATGTCGCACCTGATGGATGATATTGAATGGCTAAATACAGAAGCAGAAAGAAATGAACGAAAACTAATGACGTCATCTCTTTCCCAATTATTATCAAATTATTCCTAATTACGCTTGCTTGATGAGCATGCTAATTAGTTATGAGTTTTGCGGGCAATTATCAAGACGAGAAAGTGGGGCGATATGGTCATCATCATAATGACTCATTTCCGGCGTTAATTTGTAACAAGGCACAAAAAGTAAAACGCCTTCAACTCTCATTTTTATAGCTTTTTACTTTGTTATATGGTATACTTCCCGTAAGCAAATAACATAACTCATTTATCAGTCAAAAATAATTATCTCCCTTGCTTCTTTATTTTTCTTTTTGTGTTGTTTTTGTTTTTTTATTGATATGTCATTAAGGCCCGAGGCCACTCGGGGATGTGAATTTAATAAATTCTGTGTTGGACGATAAGCAATATCAGCCATAGATTGGAAACAACTGGTGGGTTTGGCAAAAGATTACCTTAGATATATTCTCTACGTGCTAGATCACACCCCAATGAAAATATGTGGTTTCTGGGATCTGAATGACAGTAATCTTCTCATACTTCTAGAAACTTGCATTTCTTTCTATCACTATTGTAACTCACTTGATGATTTTAAAGCAGTCGTTAAACAGATGTTTTTCGCTGATAACGGCGCAAGTACCCTAACCCTAACGGCCAAGCGTTACCTTGTAATTCGAGTGACAATAATGTTCTTCACCATTCCAGTAAAACCGATGTGATACAAGCAATGTACAAGTGCCCTCGTTGGGAAACCTTCTCCAGACATTCCTAAAGAGAAATAAACTCATCAATTAAAGGGACAATGACTAACAGAGAGAGAGAGAGAGAGAGAGAGATAAAGAGAAAGAGAGGGAGAATATCAGTTACTCCTACATACGATACTGCACGATCTATATGTGTGAAATTATGACCGGCCAAAGATTAAGCCATGGTGGCGTGGTGATTTGTGAATATGGTGTCATGATTAACAACGTCTATTAGAATTTCTCTTTCTCTAGTGAACATATACGGTTGTTAAATGTCTTCACAGAGAGTTTTGTCAGCTTAGCGAGGGAATTAATGGATTTTAATGAATAAATTATATATTCTATAAAATAATGCAAAAGGTATTTATTTTTAATCAAATTTTATGATTCCATGGCTTTCATTTTCGAACAGTAGTTTGTATTTGTACCATTTGTTCCAGGTAACTAACTTCCCAATTCACGCATCACTAGACAGTTTCTGAACACAACACTGCCAGACAGATGGATTGGATAATCTGGACAAGATGATCAGGATCTCATGCTTTGACCTCCCAAATCTTCAGTTCTTACACCTTTCGATTTTTTTTCGGGGATTTATGAAAGGACTGGCCCATGTGCCTCCCATTCCAAGAGACGTGGATGAGCTGAATGCCCGAATAACATAATCTGTTGCAACCATTGACAATGCAATGCTGGAAAGCGTTTGGCAAGAATTGGACTTTCGACTTGGTGTGTGTCGTGTGACCAATGGTGCACTCATTAAACATAATCTAAACATTTCATGAAAAACTTACAAGCTTTCTAAATATACCAGGTGCGTTTTTATATATTTAATAATTCTTGAGATATTCAATGTCTAAATGTGCTCAAGAAGTTTGGAACACCGTGTGACGAGCTTTACGCAGTTAAATCAGCTAAGCGAAGGAATTAATGAATTTTAATGAATAAATTATGTATTCTATAAGATATTACAAGATGCCTTTATTTTTAATCCAGTATTATAAATAATTCATGGTTTCACTTTTCGAACAGTAGTTTGGATTCTTTTTCCATTTGTTCCAGACTGACTAACTTCACAATCCACTTATCCCTAGTTGCATACTGACGTGACTTACTTGTTGCGTTCTTATGTGATTCATTGCGTTGCCTACAGCGTTTATAGTTTCTGTTTCCCTGGGTTTTGTAGGCTTTCGTGCAGATTTTTCTGATAACATAGTTTCGTGTTGTTGTTAGTGGCGATTTATTTGTATAAATGCACTTTCTTTATTGCGTCATATTTTAAATAATATATTATGTCATTTATATTCATTTACTAATTTTTAATTCTATTTTTATTTAATTCTAATTACAGTTGTAATATTAAAATTATTACTTAAATATATTAAACACATTGGAGTGACCGTGGTGAGATGTGTGAATTGTGTTCTTCGGATAAACATGTTAAATGTGTGAATGCATTATTTAATTGGATGTTCACGATCCTTTTCATGTTAATTAAAACCAGTAACAACTCTGACATTTTTGTTTTTAGTTTGTTTTGCGTTGTTTTGTTTTGCTTTTTACTACTGGGTCACTGCTTATCAAGGCTCGAGGAAACTCCAGGATATTAATTTAAGAAATCATCAACGCTCTGATCCCCATCTGGCATCAATTGAAATGGATGGCTCTCGTCTTGAGGCGGCTCCATGTTTTGACAAGCTTCTGGGTTTGACCTTTACTCCTGATCTGAAATGGAACACGTACATAAGACCTGTTTCCAAGAACGCTGGGAAAATGGTGGGATCGTTCTACCGCCCCAGAAGATATCTCACTAATGATGCAATTCTCTATCTGTATAAAAGCCAAGTACGTCCAAGGATGTAGTACTGCTACCACATCTGGGCAGGAGCTGCTAAAAACAGCCTATCCTGTCTTGACAGAGTACAAAATAGACTTCGTATCTTAGTTGGAGATGCCATTTTCTCTTCCCTGCAGCCTCTCTCCCACTCCCACAGAAGAGACGTTGCGAGTCTTTGTTTTATCGTTACTACCATGGCAAGTGCTCGTCTGAGCTCCAATCTCTCATCCCCCCTCAACAATCTTTCACGAGAAACACCCGTCTGCCTGAAATTAATATCAATAATTTTCCCCAATCTTATCTGTGCCTAAATCCAAACGTAGATTCTATGAGCAGAGCTTCTTTCTCAGAAGTGCATGACTGTGGAACTCTGTTCCGTTTGCCTGTTTCCCACCTGACTACAACTTGGATGTCTTCAAGTCCAACATAAATAAATTCCTGACAAAACGCCCCCATAAGTTAGATACTCTATCAAATCTCCAATACTAATGATTGCTACAATACTATCTCATTGATTACTGTACACACAATAACCCTTATCCCTGAGTGGCCTCCGGGTCTTGATAAGTGGTGACCTCCATGTAAAAACAAATCTTCTGTTGCACGATGAACGCTATCAAGCGAAGATTTGCAACAAGTAGGTTGGGCAAAAGATTACTTTAGATGGATTCTAATTACAGTTGTGTTATTAATATTATTAATATTATTAATATTATCAATATTATTAATATTATTACTTAAATAAAATAAAAATACTTGAGCGACAGTGATGAGATGCGTCAATTTGTTTTCTTAGGATAAACATGTTAAATGTGTTGATGCATTACTTAATCGGATTTTTACGATCCTTTTTATGTTGCTGCATATGTTTAATCTGAGCCAGTAACTATTCTAACATATTTGCCATCTCGATTGAATGTTTTTTCTTTTCATAATTAAATTGGTTTCTTCTGTTTCAGTTCACGATTTTGGAATAAAGTTTCGATAATATCCCACGTGGGATATGTGAGTTGTATTACGTAATCAAATATATGGATATGGAATATTTTTCGTTTAGAAAGTGAATGGAGAAGACTGAGTTTATAACATGCAACGATATACACAAACGCACAAACAAACAAACCAACAAACACAAATTCACAGACGAACACGCACACACACACACACACACATATATATATATATATATATATATATATATATATATATATATATATATATATATATATAAGAGCAAACAGTTAATAAAAAAAAGAGTTAAAAACATATTTAATATGAAAAGGAAACACTTGATAAGTGGATAGTCCTTAATCCGTGGAGTTTCGAAGAAATACTTTCCTTCTCATCAGAGGGTAGGAATTAGCAAAATGCGGGATCGGATTTTGCATACAAAAGTATTTGATGAAACAACAAGTAAGTCAAAGATCTTACTTGATAACAACAAAAGTGAAGCAGAGGGAATATGATGAAGAAAAAGGTGATTACACATGAATGGATAGTCTGGTGAAAGATAAATAATCCAGTGACGGTAAAATCCAAAAATATAACTCCAAGAAAGTTAATTGAGTTTCCATTTACACAAGTAAAATCCAAGGAAATCACGTAATTATAAGCTCTATTACCTATTTGGTTTTATCGAGCTTTTACATCTGGTTGAGATTACTTTATAAATATTAATTTTTTAATATTCATAATATACTTTAGTTTTGCCATCTTGGATCATTTTGGTAAATTTAATTGTAATTTTTATTTTATATATATATATATATATATATATATATATATATATATATATAGCTACTTCATTTACTCACATAAATTAATATACGAAAGTATAGATTTATGCGTAAACTTTAAGTATTTACTTCAAAAGTGCTCAATACGTAGGTAGAGCTACTTAGTAATATATTTTATAAATTACTATATATATATATATATATATATATATATATATATATATATATATATATATCATAAGCTTATCTATTCTTCTTCTCCTTGGTATTATTTTCTTATTCTCTCTTTATCTGTTTACTTTATGTGACAACTAACAATGAATATTGATATCACGATCGTCTGTAATAATCAACATTAACAATGATTTATTTATTTCGCACGGAGAAATAGCCACTCAATATAGGATATGTAGACATCATCATGATCACCATGGTCATCATTATCATCATTATTATGAACGACGACAACAACAACAACAACAATATAGTCGTACGTAATACATCCAAAACAACGCTAATTGTTAAACGTTTGTAACTAAATGTTGGCAAGTCCTATAAGGTTGGATAATGTTTATTGTCCGAAATCGAATTATTTTCGTTGACATATGAAGCGGAAATCGTGTAAAACACGCCCCGAATCTGCGGGCTATTTTTATTGGACTTGATTGCCTGAGTACATTGAAAAAACTATGATTGAACGATTATATTCGCGGTCATATTCGAGCGCTATCGATGGTTGTATGACGATTTTGTCCCAAAGAGATTACGGAAGGGGGGGGGCGGTTATAACGCGAGTTCGAAACGAATTCTTCTGTTAATTTGTTGATTTATGATCGACATCAAAAATGGTGATTCTCGCGTAACATCATGTTTCAATAGCTTCAAGTCATTGGAACTGAGCGGTTGAAAGGTTTAGAAAGGCTTTGGGGATATGAGGATTTTAATAGATTACGGTGGGGATGTAGCGTGAAGGTTTAGGGGGGGCCGTAAAACCTCAGGTTAAAGGGAAGTTAAGGGATGTTATGGCAAACGTCGTTGGGAAAACGTAAAAAGACAAGGCATAATGAAAGAAGGAGACAATAAAGGGGCAAAAATATTGAATGAAAAAGAGAAAAGTGAATAAAATATGATTAATACACAAGTTTTATAAAGATGAATTAAAAAAAAGAAAAAGGCAGAAGAAATGAAAAATAAACTATTAGCTTGACAAGAAAGTTCTGGCGGAATTTTTATTTTGGTTTCAAATAAGTTTTCGTCATAATACGTTTACGTTATATATAATTTTAAAGAGCGTTTATAGATATATCCATCTGAATTTATAAATTAAAACACCGCAATAACTTTTTTGTCAACCTGGTAATAAGAACACGTATGTCAAGATAGAAAGGAACAAAAAACAGAAGGAAATAAATTAAGAGATGAAAAAGAAAAGAAAACAGTAAGGGAAAAAAGAAGAATCATTTGAATGAAATAAATAAAAGGGGAAATAAGTGAAGAAAGAAAAAAAGGTGAAAGAATGATAGAAAAAAAAACGAAAGATAAAAAAAATCAGTAACAAAACATAAAGAAAAGATGAAAACAAAAAACTAACAAAATACAGAAATGACAAATAATAGAAAAATCAGAGGAAGAAACAAAGAAGAAATGGAAAGAAAGATAGCATGAAATTAGCGAATAGAACAAAAAGAAATGGAAAAAGGAAGAGAAGGGCGACAAAGAATGAAAAGGGAAATTCAAACAAGAGGAAGTAGAATGCGATGAAAGCGAAAAGTTAAGAGAAAGAAAAACTGACAAACAACGAAGCCAAAAATAAGAAAAATACAAACAAAAAGAAAAAGGAAATAAAAAACAAACAAGGAAGGAAGAAATCTTTCTATTTCTGATTTTATTCAGCTTTTTGTAAAACTTTTGAATTCGTTTATTGTTTTTTTAATGGATTGCTTTATTCTAAATAAATATCAGAAATTATTACGAAAAACAATTTTATTGTGTTTTTTAGCAAGCAGGGAAATTATTTCAACAAGAGATTCGAACGAATAAAACATGTTCATATGAAATTTTTTAAAAATATTTGTCAGCACATAACAACGGCATAATACATGAAATTATATATATATATATATATATATATATATATATATATATATATTAAAATGAAATGGTATGTTATAGTCTTCTAAGCCAATTACAACGCAAAGATTTATAAAATAAGCAAATATTTATTTGAAATCAATATTTCGACATGACACGTCTTCTTCTGGATATTTGTTTCTGTTTCCGTACCATGATGTAAAGACAAAAAGAATTTAGTAGTGAAAATGTACAAGTACATGCTTTTCTTAAACGGTGATATATTTTTAATGTCCGGAGCAAAACATGTGGCGTGGAAAGAGATTACGTTCTCGTGATAAAAACGTTGTTTAAATGTAAAAATAGTATATATATATATGTTTTAAAAATGAAATACATTTGTCAAATGAAATACGTTTGTCAAATGAAATAGGTTTTCCAAATGGAATACGTTTTTAAAATGAAATACGTTTTTAAAATGAAATACGTTTTTAAAATGAAATACGTCTTTAAATGAAATACCTTTTTAAAATGAAATATGTTTTTCAAATGGAATACTTTTTTCAAATGGAATACGTTTTCCAAATGGAATTCGTTTTTCCAAATGGAATACGTTTTTCAAATGAAATACGTTTTTCAAATGAAATACGTTTTTCCACATGGAATACGTTTTTTAAATGAAATACGTTTTTAAAATGAAATACGTTTTTAAAATGAAATACGTTTTTAAATGAAATATGTTTTTAAATGAAATACGTTTTTCAAATGAAATATGTTTTTAAAATGAAATACGTTTTTAAAATGAAATACGTTTTTAAATGAAATATATTTTTCAAATGAAATATGATTTTAAAATGAAATACGTTTTACAAACGGAATACGTTTTTAAATGAAATACGTTTTTAAATGAAATACGTTTTTAAAATTAAATACGTTTTTAAAATGGAATACGTTTTTAAATGAAATATGTTTTTCAAATGAAATATGTTTTTAAAATGAAATATGTTTTTCAAATGGAATATATTTTCTAAATGGAATACATTTTTCAAATGAAATACGTTTTTAAAATGAAATACGTTTTTAAAATGAAATACGTTTTTAAAATCAAATACGTTTTTAAAATGAAATACGTTTTTAAAATGAAATACGTTTTTCGAATGGTATATGTTTTTAAAATGAAATACGTTTTTATAATGAAATGCGTCTGTCAAATGAAATACGTTTTTATAATGAAATACTTTTTTCAAATGAAATATGTCTTTAAAATGAAATACGTTTTTCAAATGGAATACGTTTTTAAAATGAAATACGTTTTCAAATCAAATACGTTTTAAATGGAATACGTTTTCATAATGAAATAGGTTTTTCAAATGAAATACGTTTTTCAAATGAAATATGTTTTTCAAATGGAATACGTTTTTCAAATGAAATACGTTTTTAAAATGAAATACGTTTTTCGAATTGAATACGTTTTTAAAATTAAATACGGTTTTCAAATGAAATACGTTTTTAAATGGAATACGTTTTTCAAATAAAATACGTTGTTCAAATAGAATACGTTTTTCAAATGGAATACGTTCTTAAATGAAGTACCTTTATAAATAAAATACGTTTTTCAAATGAAATACGTTTTTAAAATGAAATACTTTTCTCAAATGAAATAGGTTTTTCAAATGAAATACAGTTTTCAAATGAAATACGTTTGTCAAATGAAATACGTTTTTAAATGGAATACGTTTTTCAAATGAAATACATTTTTAAAATAAAATACATTTTTAAAATAAAATACGTTTTTAAATGAAATACGTTTTTCAAATGAAATACGTTTTTAAAATGAAATATGTTTTGAAATGAAATACGTTTTAAAAATGAAATACGTTTTTAAAATGAAATACCTTTTTAAAATTAAATACGTTTTTAAAATGAAATATGTTTAAAAATGAAATACGTTTTTAAAATTAAATATGTTCGACGAGGACTTTAGTGGTGGGTAACAATATTTTAAATGGCGTCATCAGTGTCTTCACCAATTTTTAGTTGGTTGTGGTGCTATTGCTTCGTGGATTAACTGTGTTATAGTGGCTGAATAAACGAAGCCTTCTTTTTTAAAATGTTTTGTTCAGAGGGATCATCCCGCATTATGTGTGACAAGGACTGTGGACCGGACAACGTCGGGTTGTCTTGCTTCTTGTGACAAGAAGCGATCAGTTTTCCGGGTGGTCCTTTTGACACAGTTCAGAGATTTCACATTGTTGATTGTAACAGTGATGGTGATGGTTATAAAAATAATAGATTTGTTTTCTTAACAGATAATCAAAATGATCATCCTCGCGTAGGCTGGATGCAAGTAAGGATCATAAAATGAAGAAGATTATAAATCTGTGGAATTTGGCACATTTTTTGTTTGGGAAACCACCAGAGAATCAAGTCAAGTAGGTAAGCTGTCGAGTGGTTTTAATTATTGGATTGACCGTGAAATCACTTTGCAAAGTGTGTTAACTATGATTACCGATTCACTTATCCTACTTTATATATATGGTCTTTGGGAAACCCCTCCCACGAGTGGTGGTAAAGGGTACAGAGAGGGGGAGAGACAGACAGATAGAAACTCCCAGCGTCTGGCGATGCAACCCATAGAGTTTTGTGTTCAAATTTGTATATTGGAGACAAAATGATGATAACGTGCCTTCAGAATTCGGTAGAGGCAGTTTAGGTCAAACACTACAAAATTGTTTAAGATCTGCAGCTCTCATCAGTCAGGTGTCGAAACTGTAGAGAATTATCGACCAAATAAACGTTTTATAAGTTTGAACTTTGGTGCCTATTGTGATTTCGGGACGAGACCACAAATGGTGTTGTAGGCGATTGAAGTTCGAATCAATAATTCCCAGAATGCTTTCAATCGCTATTTTTGTTTACATCTTTTGGAAAAATCAATAAAGTTTATATATTTTAACATTCACTAATAAAAAATAATCTGCCTCGTTTGATAAAGAGTAAAAAGAAAGTCTATTTCAGTGACCAGTAAGGAAAAGTATCCTCATGCCAGGTTGTCCTGACAAACCCTTGTATAGAAATGCTTTAGACACTCAAAGGATAGTGTTTAGTAGGTATTCAAGTTCTCTCAATATGCGTGTGTATATGCGTGTGTATATGCGTGTGTATATGTGTGTGGATATGTGTGTGCAAATATGTGTTTGTGTAAATATGTGCTTAATTATATAACACATTCCCTTAAGTCACGATCTTGACGTATAAAAGGCGACACTAATGAAAAACATGTATATAATTATAAAGTATTAACTCTCAAATTGCACATGTCATGATCCGATCAAAATCGAATTATTGATTACGAATTACAATTATTTAATTGAAAAGATTATAGTAAATGTTAAACGATTCGGTTACATAAATTCGGTAATTGTCCCGGATAACATTAAAGAAAAAAAAACTTTCACGGAGTCATTTTTGCTGATTGTAAATTGAGATTTTCCTTTATTTAACTGTGATGGCTGATACACATTGTGTGGTCTGCAGTAGCAAATCGCTTATACATAAAGGTGAACGTACCAAGATAATAAAATAGTTAGGTCAGATTAGTGGAAACTAAATGAAACGTGTGTACTTTTGTGGTCATAGTATCGGGTTTTGAAATCTAAGGAAGTCATGCCTATGTAATATTTCTTGTTATTCGGGTTTTATTTCGCAAATATTGTTGCTTAACCCGAATAACAAGAAATATTACATAGGCATGACTTCCTTATTTCAAAACCCGATACTATGACCACAAAAGTACATTCAAAAATAAAAAAACACCGTATAAAAACAACACTAGCGAATAAACACTGGGAATTCAAAGAAAGCGGGCATTCGCCGGTAGTCGAATGGAAAATAATGAGACAAGCAATCATGTGCAGACATTTAGACGACCCATGTAAATTATGCCTCCATGAAAAATTTGATATCCTGTACTTTAAAGAACCCCAAAATCTATTAAACTGTAGACGAGAAATAGCAAACAACTGTGTTCACAAAATAAAACTTACTCTAAGATAGCGATACAAAATAGCTTTAAAACTAACAATAACTATAGAAAATAAACAAATAAATAAATTAAATAAACATGAATATACTTAAACGATCACACATATATGTATATATATATATATATATATATATATATATATATATATATGTATATATATGTGCATGTATGTGTGTACACATAGGTATATTTATATATATATAAAAAACGATCACACATATATGTATATATATATGTATATATATGTGCATGTATGTGTGTACACATAGGTATATTTATATATATATTTAAAAAAAAATAAAAAATTAAAAAAAAAAGGAAAACGTCTACCTTAAACCACTAACCTAGTTCTAAAACAGATTCTTTGTTCGATAAAATGCATGCCCATTGGCTGATAGGAAGGGGCGCGGTGGATACTAGAAAGCTGATTGGCTAACTAAAAATCCTCAACATATATAAAAGCAAGAAGCAACCACAGAATTCGCGCATAAGCCTGGCGAATCCTATAGTGGATGAAACGCAGAATATTCAGTGTAGCTTAATCGCCATATATATTTTATAAATTACTAACTAGCTCTACCTACGTATTGAGCACTTTTGAAGTAAATACTTAAAGTTTACGCATAAATCTATACTTTCGTATATTATATTTATGTGAGTAAATGAAGTAGTTATATATATATATATATATATATATATATATATATATATATATATATATACCCTTTTTCGGGGTCAACGGCCAACTAGCGCCGTGTGTGTTTGTGTGTATGTATGTGGGTGTAGGGATGAAGAGGACTCCCGTAAGTCGTGGTGAAGGAACCTTTCAAGGAGAAGCAAATCTCTGATTTAAAAAAAAACAGAAAGCGAAAGACCAGTACCCGCATTAAGCTGGTATGCAGTTTAACTTGTTGCCGGCTATCCTGCTCTTGCTTGTTGCTGGATCTCAACATTTTGAACCGAGAGAGAGACTTAGCTGTCGTACAAAGCTAAGACTCTGTAACATCATCTATGTATAGATACTCTCTCAGGCATTTGTCTATTAAAATGGCCCTGTGGGGATGGAAGTCATTTTTTGACTCATGGACTTTAAGTGTCTGAAAGAGTGGCACTCGTCTGACAAGACGTTGCAATCATATATATATATATATATATATATATATATATATATATATATATATATATATATATATATATATATATAAACCCCGAACAAGGCACAGTGCCACTTTGATGTAGGAGGCTACTATCTGGAACATAATTCGCAGGGGTACTAAGAGGGAGGTGAACAGCAAGATGTATGTTTACATTACACTTGAACTTCTGCATGTCAGTACAGTCAGGGAATCAGGAACCCGGAAGAGAATTCCAAAATCTAGTAGTTCAAGGGAAGAAACTATTAGAGTAAAAGGCTTTTTGGTATCTGGGGTTCCCTTTTTTGAAGGGGTGGAATGTTGCTGCTTATCAGGTTTGTTGGGAGTATTTACCTCGAGGAGATACAAGGGCTTGTAGTTGATCAGAGCACCTACCATTAAAAGGCTTGTAAAACAGAGGGATGCAACATGCCGTCGATAGGGCAAATGTTGAAGCCTAGCTGACAGTGCGAGGCATATTAGTTGAGGACTAAAAGTGAGACACTAACATCAGATGAACCCAAATGTGGCAACAATATTCCGGATATGAGGGAATGGTAGCCTTGTATTTATATATAGATCTTCGTTACTCGACAAATATCAAAATCCCACCCCTTCATTGAAAAGTTACTCTAATGCTGGGAGGATTTCTACTCTAATAGTTTTAATAGATTTACCTTTGAAATTATCTCCTTGCTCCCTGTTTCCCGGACGATACTAACATGCAGAAATTAAAATGTAAGGTGAACAAGCATCTTGCAGCACAACTGATGACCCTAATTTACTGTTGCCTCTTACATCTCGATGGCAACGTGTCGTATTCGGCGTGACTATGAGAAAAAATAAAGAAGTATCAAAGGAAGAGAAAACCCGACTAAAAGGCAAAGTTTTTAGGAAAATGTCAGAGATCTTGATATTTTCCCCCGTGAAGTAACGTCACTTTATGAGCGCGAACGAATGATGAACGTTTTTGAAGAAATGATATCCAGAAGAATACTTTTGACTGCGAACAAACGTACGTATTTAAAAAACTGATAAAAAAGGACCGCCAATTGATCATCAACATGGCCTATGGACCTTATCTACTCTCTCTCTCTCTTTCTCTCTCTCTCTCTCTCTCTCTCTCTCTGTGTATATATATATATATATGTGTGTGTGTGTGTGTGTGTGTGTGTGTGTGTGTGTGTGTGTGTGATTGTTTCCAGGTCAATAAATATAATACATACTAGGAAGAGACTAACATTACGAGCAGGGAATTCCCAACCGGGATCCACACGAATTTCGGTGGCTCACAGAAGCTTTAGGACGCCAACGAAAAAATCTGTTATACAATTTCTATTTATTTTGTTATAAACACTGTGTATCGTTTTATTGCCGGTCAATATTTTTTTTTAATTTGGAAATTGCTATGATTTGCAGAGATGTGAAATTTGGTATAACACTGGAAGAGCATAACAAGGTTCTTTATTTCCCTGATTTTTGAAGAATTTGAACAAATATTTTGAAAATTGTGCTAATTTTTCTATTTTCTGATAATTTTAAGTGTGTATCATTTTATTGCAGGTCTCCCAAAATGTCTGGAAAGGATAGATTGACAGCTAGTGAGAAGAAACGTGTTGTTGTAGGTTTATCTCTCGTAGATCTAGCAGTTGGAGGAAATCGAAGAACCTTGTCTTCATTCGTTGAAAATCCAAACATCAAAGCAAGGAAGGACAAAAACATAAGAAAGTCAGTTTCTGCTCGTGATGTTAGAATAATTCTTCCTATCAACTAATCACGCAGCCGGACAGCAACAGTGCTGCTATATTTAACAAAGCTGGAATACCTTCGTTGTCCAGAAAGACACGCTGCAATGTCTTAAACGAAATTACAAGAAGCATCAACCCTATTGTAAGACCTGTTTTAAATCAAACTCAGAATGAAAAACGTTTGGCTTGGGCTCAGAAATACATGAAAACCAGCTTTGAAAATGTTCTTTTCACCGATGAGGCCAGAGCAACCCTTGGTGGACCAGATGGGTGGGCCAAAGTTTGGAGTCCTCTTAGATTCCCTACCCCTCATCGATTCTGTTGTCAACAGGGAGGCTGAGGTGTGATTTTTTGAGCTGGAATAACTTCGAGTGCCAGAAGGTATCAAACTAACAAGTCAGTCTGGTATCTTATTTTTAATTTGGTTTGATGACCTTCCACCGCAAATTGATTTTTATGCACGACAATGCGCCATCCTACTCAACCAAGACTACAACATCCTTCCTTAAGTCATTATGCATTAGTGAAGAAAATTTGATGACATGGCCACCTTGTTATCCAGATATAAACCTAATTGAGCAACTCTGGTCAATAATAAAAATGAAAGTTTATGAATGGAGGTGTTCAATTTTCGTCAAAGGATGAACTTTGGAAGAACATTTTGGAAGTTTCCTATAGCACCCTATCGTCTTAAATCCGCCGATCGATGTCATCAATTGACAAGAGATTATTCGAAGTAATTTTGAAGAATGGGATTTATGTTAATAAATAAATATTTATGTTAATAAATAAATATTTATGTTAATAAATGAATATTTCCTAAAACAAAATATTGGTAAATTAGTTTTTTGTTTCTGGTTAAAGTTGTTACTGGCTATATTCTTTATTTCATATAAATAGAAATATGAAGTTAGAATATTGTTTATTGACCGAAATTTTACATTTTTAGACACTTGCAATAAAGTGATACACACTGAAAATTACCAGAAAATATAAAAATTTGCATAACTTTCAAAATATTTTTTAAAAATCAGGGAAATGAGTCACCTTGTTATGCTCTTCCAGTGTTATACCAAATTTCACTTGTCTGCATTTCGTTGCAATTTCAAACTTAAAAAATATTGACCTGCAATAAAGCGATACGCAGGGTTTATTTATAAGCGTTCTTAGTGAAATTGTCGGATTAGGGTTTTTATTTGCATTTTATGTAATGAATATAATGTAATGTTATGACCTTTAGGCTGTGATCATAGCGTAGTATCTGTTAACTGTGGCAAGCGGGGTCAAGGGTCAAAACATTATTATTATTATTGATATTGTATTCTTGTTAATTGATTTGAGCGACGGATAGTCGCTGGATCAGTTATTATGATTAGAAGAATAAACAATTAAATTGCGGAAGAAATGATTGACGTGTGAATTGCAAAAGGAATGTGAAAATAGAAAATATATGTAAACATTATTTTGGGGTTTTGAATAAACAAATAACTAGTTGTGGATTAGGTTGGTCTGAGTCACGTAATTAGGTGACGTAAGAGAACACGTGATGTAGTTAGTTTTGGAGAGATTCAGAGAGTTGAGGATTGACCACCAGAGAAGACAGACGTCTGGACAAGGGTGGACAGACAGCTAGGAGCGGGCTGTATGAACAGAAAATGTAGACAAACTGCAGGTCCTGTGAAAACCATTTGAGACAGCTGTAATAAATTTATATTATAAAAATATAAAGAGTTGTTTTAATCGTTTCACAAATAAGAACAGATGTCTCAATTGGTTGGTGCTGATCGCTTCATGGTTCGTCACGGAGCAGCGGAAAGATGCAGAAGAACTCGTCAAGAAAAATGTATGAAGCATATATTATTCTTCTTACATATGAACTGTAAAAATATCCCGTGTGATAACATGACTCAGTTTACACATCCGTATGACAACATGACTCAGTTTACACGTCAATATCATGTCCTCCTAGCTAAACAACATACATACGATTTATACGTTTATTAATTGTGTGTTAAACGAACAATATTTTACATCCATTAGATAACACATGACACGTTTTAATATATCATCTCCTCCAATATAAACCAATATACAACAATAAGGGAATTGATTCGTTCTTAATGTTTCGTTTAAAAATGTATATGAATATATAGATTCCATGAATAATATAATTGGTCTCAGGAGGTCCATAGACAAAGTAAGATCATACACGTGCATAGACAGAACCGATAGATATAGTAAAATAAATTTTGAAGAAAAATCTTCTTTCTTTACTGATCGTTGCAATTCCTGTGAGCATAGAACAGTAAATCTTAAAATTCTACACGTTTTCTTTTCGAACCTTATATTTATCCAACCCTGCATATGCTTTTGTAATGTGCTGCAGTATCATTTGCTAAGGTATACATGTGATGATGCCACAAAACAATCGATTTTAATACATGGTAGAATTTTGCTCTCAAGTGTATAGTGCAGCTCACCGCAAAATTCACCTAATTTAACTTAAACATAAAAATAAAATAACAAATTGCTTGTTATCAAAATGCACTGAGATTCTAAGACCATATTACTATTTGCGTAGAATATTGGGGTTATATAAAGAACACCATAATTCGCTATGTGTATCTATGTGTCTGTAAGTTATAAACTACACAAGATATTCTTAAAAAATTCATCAGATCCAATTTAGTTTCTGAATTTCTTGTGATGATGATTAATAATTTGTATTATTTGGAATATTCGAACTAGTGTTCTCATATTCAGTGTTATTCACACAACGTTTTAGCCGAACGGGACAGAATTCGTTTCAGGCTCCCAAAATTCATACCAAAATTGTCTAAAGGGTCCGTGGCGTAGCACATAATGTAGCTGGTAAAATTTAGTTGTAAGTGATACTCTTCTGGAGGTTCTTCAGTGCGGGCGACACTCAAACTACAATTGCGATTTGCTTAGGACTTCTCCCAAGTCATGGCTAAGAGCATACTATCCCAATAGATTAAATAAATGATTCTTTTGAAATGTTGATTCTGAAATCTGACAAGAGATACTTGAAGAAGATCGGATGTTATATCGGTCGATATGTTATGAAAATAACTTTCAAGCTTAGAACATTCGTTCGCTAAACCCAAATAATATAAATTGCTGATTGAATTTTAAAAAAAAAACACGGAAACTTTTCTGTCTTTTTTTTTTACATAGGCATCACCACTTATTAAGGTCATGGGCCAACTCGAGGACAAGGATTAAAGAGTGTACAGTAGTCAATTGGACAATATAGTAATTGTCAGTAATGGACATTCAGTAAATTTGTTAACTTAAGTGGAACGGCTTATCAAGAACTTGTTTACACTGGACTTGAAGACAACCATATTGTAGTAGGCTGGAAATCAGGAAAACGGAAGACAGTTCCACAGACGTGCAGTTCTAAGAAAGAAGCGTTGTTCATGGAATCTACGTTTAGGTTTAGGCACATATAAAGAGTTGGGGGAATTATTGATAGTGTTTTCAGCTAGATGAGTATTTCTTGTGACAGTTTGGCGAAGGGGAGGCCATAGATTGAAGCTCAGTCGAGCAGTTGCCATGAAAATAACGACGAAGCAAAAGCAAACTCGCTCCATCTCTTCTGTGAGATAGAGGTTGCAGGGAAGAAAAAAGGGCATCTCCTGTGAGGCTACGAAGTCTATTTTGAACTCTATCGAGTCATGATAAGTAATTTCTAGCAGCTCTTGCACAGATGTGGCAACAGTACTCCATCCTTGGACGAACTTGGGTCTTATATAGGTAAAGAATTGCATCAGCAGTGAGATATCTACTGGATCGATAGAAGGATCCCACCATTTTTTCAGCAACCTTGGCAAGAGATTTGATCTACATGTTCCATTTCAGATCAGGAGTAAAGGTCAAGCCCAGAAGGTTGTCAAAACATAAGGCCTCCCCAAGATGAGAACCTTCCTTTGTTTCCATTATATTGAATCATGTACCAAAGGGAAAGAAGGAAAGTGACAGAGAAAGGCAATGGAAAAGTCAGTCGAAGAGAGAGGTAGATAGATAGGAAATTAGAGGGAGGTGGAGATGCAGTCGAAGAAAGATGTTGAGAAAGGTAAATGGTTTTTTACAAGATTCTTATATAGCGTTTAAAGTTTTATTTAGTGAATTTCTTACCATTTATTTATGCCAAGAATACTCCATGCCAAAATCGGTGGGATGTTTTTTTTTTTTTTTTTTTTTGGTTATTTTGTCCTCTATTTCAATTCAAGCAAGATATTTTGCCACTGAGACGTAAGAGGCTCCTCATGAATTTATAGATGACATCCTAAGTGAGTGGTTGGGCAACGAGATGTTTGTTTACGTTACATTTAAATTTCTCTGTTTCGGTACAGTAAGGGAAAGAACGAGAAATAAGAAAATTCCAAAGACTTGCAGTTCAATCAAATTTAAGTAGAAAGCCATTCGGCATCTGGGATCTCCACAGTTAATGGGTGGAATTTAGTTGATTGTCAGTTGATTGTTAGTTGATTGAATTTGTGAAAAGTTTATCGGAGCACATTCCTTAAAGTACTTGTAAAACAGGCATAGAATTTTGCAGCAATGAAACAGGTGCTACACTTTGATAGTGTATGAGCAATTAGATTAAAAACTCTTTTTGTAATCTATCTAAAAGGTTGGTGCACCAGCCCAGATGTGACAACAATACACCGTGCATGGGTGGATGGTGGCTTTGTAGTAATATATGGTATTGGCAAATGTGAGAATATTTCTAGCACGATATAGGGAGGCTATTTTCTCTGCAACAGCTGTAGAAGTATCTTCTATGTATTTGTTCCAATTAATATTACTTGTGAATGTTAGGCTAAAGAATTTGGATGTTAGATTTCCAGGTATAGTGCTATGTTTATTTATTTTTTGTTAGTTCACCTAAAACAAGGCATAGTGCCACTTTGATGTAAGGGGCTATTTAGAACCAACTTTACATGGATAGAATGTAGGGTGTTGAGAAGCAAGATGACTGTTTACATTACACTTGAACTTCTGCATGTCAGTACAATTAGGAAGTAGGGACTCGGGAGGGAATTACAAAGTCTAGCAGTTCGACGGAGGAAACTATTTGAATGTTTTCTGGTATGGCATCTAGAGTCTCTACTGTGTAAGGGTGGGAGTTTGTTGTTTGTCGGCTCAATCGGAGATGTTTATATCGAGAGGGTATAAGTGCTTTGAATTCGTTGAAGCACATTTCATTAAAATATTTATAAGACAGATATAGAGATTGAGCATTTCGGCGATGGGGCAGAGGTTGAAGTTTGGTTGGTAGTGCGGGGCCTCTTAGGTCTTTTTGAACTCAGTCTAGAAACTAAAGACAAAATGCACAGATGTGGCAACAATACTCCATAGAGTTTGGTTTGACCATTTAGTTCTTTTTGAGCTTGAATCTAAGCTTTCAGCCATTTTCCTTTTCTTTCACTTCTCCTTACAGTTTGCATTTGCGAATTCTTCGATTTTGGAAAGTGACTAGTTTTCAGAGTTACTGATACTTCCCTTTGTAGTTCCTTGTTGTTTGGAGGTTCAATTTGGAAAGTGTCCTACAACAGTTCCATTGGTAGCTCTCGGTTTTCGGCCGTTTTTTGGTCTCAACTGGTTTATATGTCTTTTATAGGAAAATATGCGCCCTTTTATGATATAGACTATTCTCCCGATTCTTTTTGAGACTATTCCATCTTCCCAAAAACTCTTTCCTGTCCGATAACTTTTAAAGAAATTTTTATCACCGTCCTTATAAGTTCTGTACTTTGCATTATCTTTTAGTTTTTTTTAGTTTTTTCCTCGGAATTACTCGGTTGAACACAAACATTACGGCAAACATTATTTCAGCTGGAGATATATTTGCATTAATATTCTGGTTTGGCGTTATCCTATAAATTCTTAGGAATTTTTAATATCTTTTCTTAAGTGTCGATGTTGTAATTCTTTTTCAGTGCTCTTTTTAGGGTATTGGCAAACCTTTCTGCTTGCTCGTAAGCCTGAGGGTTATAAGTTGGTATTGTGATATGTTCCATGGCCAGTGACTCACAATAGTCCTTAGATTCTTGTCCTGTCTACATAGTACAATTGTTACTAACAATTGTTTTTGGTACTACAAAACGACCAAATACCTCGTCTAACGCCTTTATAGATGCTGCAGCTGTAGAGTGTTTGTATTTATAAAATTCCAGCTATTTTGAAATAATATTTTAATAATATTCTTTTAGTGGTCCTGCGTAATATATATTTTGTTTATAACGGAATAACCACTTCTTAAGGCCCAGAAGCCACTCGACGATAAGGTTTAAAAGGTAATATCATAGGCTAAGATTGCATCCTTGTGGGTGGAGCTTTTTGCTAATAGTTGCATAATTTTACTGTTTTTTTATGTCCTAGTCTATTTATTGTCCCATTATAGCTTTCATTCTGGAGATTCCAGGATTCTTTCAGAATTTTCATTTGTAACACTGCGGTATTACCACTCTATCCGCATTAGAGTTTCGTCACATATCGAAAACGGAAACACTTTTAATCCTTTTTGCTTTTTCGTTTTGTCACACTTGCTGTTTTTCTTTTATCTTATTAATGTATTCGTTCATATTAGCTGCTTTTTTCATTTCTTCGAAGGTTACAAGTAGTTCTCATACAATATTTATTAGCATGTATGTTAATTCATTTTCTTCTTTTAGTGCCACTATAACGGTTTCTTCGAGCCATTCCGTTTTACTTGGAATCAATCTGGACAGACCATCTGCAATTTTGTTAGATGGCAAGTGTTACATTTTAAAATTGTAGTTGAGGAAAATAATATTCCATCTTTGCAATCTGTTCGCGGTATGCGTGGCAACGCCTTTTTTAACAAAAAATCTACAGCAATTGTTTATGGTCAGTTTGCAAGACAAATTATCTTCCATAGATAAATCTATAAAAGTTTTCATGGCGTACACAATTGCCAGACCTCCTTTCTCAATCTGACTGTAATTTCTTTATGTGGTTGATAAAACCCTTGAGGTGTGAGCAATTGGTTTTGTAGACCTATCTTCTAATCTGTGTAAAAGCACGGTTCCTAAACCGTATTCGCACGCATCTTCTGCTACAATGAACTCCTTCTTCGGATCGTAATGTGGCATGTCTCTAAATACTTCTGTCTTATTTGGGTTAGCTCCTATACCTTTCGAATACATTATTTATCTTAAATATTCGATTTTGTCCATAACAAATTCACATTTTTCGAGAACCACTTTGAATCCGTAGTTTACTATTCTCTCGAATATGGATTTTATGTTCTTCAACATTCTTGCTTCTAATTAGAATGTCGTTCAAGTAAGCCGTTGCAAAATTTAGGCCTGCTAACATGGCATCCATAATTTTTTTGGAATAAATTTGGGGCTTTAAAACCCAAAAATCAACCGTTTTAGGAAAAATAATCCTTTATGGATATTTATTGTGAGGTATTTTGTAATAATCTTCCTGAACTTTGACCTGCAAATATGCCTCTGATAAATCAATTTTGAGAGAACTTTTCTCCCATTCAACTTCGAAAATTTTCCTCGGGTGTAGAAAGCAGATAGTTTAAGTTTTAAGCAATAATTTAGTCCAGTTGAGACATCTTTTTTACATATACTTCGGGTGATATCCACTCAGTGTAGTTCACTTTTTCATTACTCCATTTTTGTCAAGTCTCTTTAGTTCTTCAACTATTGTTTCCGTGTGAGGAGAATAGAACCTTCCTGTTAGGTTTGAACACCTTTTTAGCTGTGTTCTTCAGTTCAAATGCCACTTCAACCTTAGTGCTTGAACCCAGTCCCTCAGAAAAGACATTTTTCAAATCCTATTTTAAATCCTTAATAAATTTTTCTAGCAGTTTGGAATTTTCTATCCCTGCCACACTTACTTTTCTACAAAACGAGTTTATGGGTTTCTCCAATAAATTGAATAGTATCATCAGAACGATAACAAATAAATTAAAAATTTAGTCTTTACTGAATTTAAAAACTGCGATTGAAGCACATGTTCCCACACGGATATTCTATAGCAACCCCCACTCTTCTCAATGGTTTACCTCTGCTTGTGCAGCTGCTATTGCTCAAAGGCAGCATGCGTTCCGAAAATTCAACCGACATAAGTCCAGTTCAAACAGACAGAAGTATATAGAAGCCAGAAATAATTGTAAGAGAGTAATAGCGACAGCTAAGACAGATTACACTGAAACCACCAGGAAACGCATTGAAGCACAGAAATTCGGAACCCGTGATTTTTAGAAAATCTACAACAGTGTAGTAAATAATCGGCAGTCAACGATTCCCCCACTATCAAACAATCATGAGGTTGATTGCACGGCAACCGACAAGGCAAATCTGCTTGTCAAGTCGGTTTCACTCAAACTCCACACTAGACCCGGCACACCACTCCCTCCCCGACTTTCCTTTGCGGACAAACGCCACACTAGACGATTTGAAAATCACCCCTTCTCATGTGCATGGTATTATAAAAAACCTAGACACCTCAAAAGCATGTGGACCAGATCTCATCCCAGATGTGCTAATAAAAAATGCTCTGCTGAGATTTCTCCAGTTCTCTCAAAACTTTATAATAAATGCCTTAACGAATCTTGCTTTCCCGACTGTCGGAGAACCGCTTCTGAATTCTGGCGAAAGAACTAACCCACTAACTTATCGCCCCATTAGCCTCCTCCTACTTTTCGCCAAAATATTTGAGTCCTTAGTTAATCAAGCCCTAGTCCAACACCTAACAGCTGCTAAACTCCTGACCGACAAACAATATCGATTCAGGCAAGCCCGTTCAACAGCAGATATATTTACTGTAGTCTCTGAACGTATATACCGTTTACTGGACAAAACAGGGGAGAGTAGAGCGGTGCCCCTTGATATATCTAAGGCTTTTGACAGGGTATGGCACGATTGTCTTCTAAGGAAAATTAGATCATATGGTATCACTAGAAGAATACACAATGTAAATAAATCCTTCTTAAGTAAGAGAAAAATTCAAATTCGACGATCATACATCTAAACAATATGATATAAATGCGAGTATACCCCCGGGGTCTATCCTTGGACCTTTATTTTTCTTGATATTCATAAATGACCTCCCTGATAAAATTGTTTCTGAGATGGGTATATTTGCCGATGACACCATCCCCTATAACAGGCATGAGGGGAAAACAAATGAACGCATATCCAAGGAAATGGAAAAATCACTAGGGGATGACCTTCAATCTTTAGTGGAATGGAGACAAAAATGGATGGTCACATCCAATGCTGCTAAGACTAAGCTTGTTTCCTTCAATAACTACAATAAACCTTTTCTACCACCAATAGCAATGGCTAAGAATACACTGCCTGAAAGTACTTCCTTTAAACTCCTCGGCTGAACGTTTACAGGGAACATGAACTGGAATGTATACATTGAGAGCATTGCCAAGGCTGCTGCAAAGAAGGTGTGCTATTTCTACCGTGCTAGAAAACTACTTACGTCTGAAAGTATCCTGTACCTCTATAAGGCCACCATTCGCCCATGTATGGAGTACTGTTGTCAGATTTGGGCTGGTGCATCTGCTGCTTGTCTCTCACTCCTGGACAGGGCTCAAAAGAGAGTCGCCAACCTGATAGGTCCTGAACTGTCATCTAAGCTTCAGCCTCTGTTCCATCGACGAAATGTTGCATCCCTCTGCCTGTTCTACAAATACTTTAATGGTGAATGCTCTGACGAACTACAAGCATTTGTACCTCGTTGTGACTATCTCCGATAAACCCGACAAGCAACTAAGTCCCACCCCTTTACAGTAGAGATCCCTAGGTGTAAGAAAGCCTTTTATTCCAATAGTTTCTTCCCCAGAACTGCAAGTCTTTGGAACTCCCTTCCGGGATTCTGCTTTCCCAACTATACTGATATGCAGAAGTTCAAGTGTAATGTGAACAAACATCTTTCTACTCATCTCCCTTCATAATGCCCCCGCAAATTGTCCCCGATAGTAGACCCCTACTTCAAAGTGGCACTGTGCCTTGTTTGAGGTGAAGATTGAATAAAAAAAACATTCATTCAGTGTCATATTTGTATAAAATTCACCTTTTATTTCCAGAAACACCTCTGGCCAATTCTCCGTATTTTGTAATTTAGACTATCAAATTTTCTTCTAACTACATCAATTAGGGATATATCACTCCCAGTATCCAGAAGACAGTTTACTTTCCAGCTATTAATTTTTACATCAATATATTTTCTTTTCTTAAAATTTAAGAACTCCTTTTTAGATCCGATAGTATGTATTCTTTCAGGCTTACGATCTTTTTTCTTTTTGTATACCGTTGATTTATGGCGATTATGTCCGCTCTCATAGCATATTTTATTTTTAAAGTAACACTTTTTTGTGAACTGATTTTTTCCTCCACATGTTCTACAGTATTTTGTTTAACCCTTTGTACTTTGGCAATATTGTTTTCTTCAATACTTGTATTGTCCTGTTTTGAATTCAACAGCTTTTAACTTCCGTAACTTTTTGTAAAGTTATCTCAGTGTCTAGATTCATATCTTTGAACGAATCTCTTTATCTTTAGCGGCTGTTAAACTCTGAACAAATATGTATGATTTAAACATATCTTCTTCAAGGTCTTTTATCCTGAATAATTCTCATTGGACATTTACTTTTCCTGCATAAGCAATAAAAATTCTCCTCATCTTGTTTCACTTTTCAGTTAGACACTTATGGCGCGTATAAAATAAGTTGTCCCGCTCCCCGAAAGTTCTCGATAATATATCTATCGTTTTTTTTTTTTTAAAGAAATATCTTCAGGTTTCTTTGGGAGTATGAAATTTGTATACTTCGTATTTTCCTGAGTACCAAGATTTTGTAACAGCAGAATAATTTTTTTCTCGCTACACCACGACTGACATCTTTTAGAAAAATATTTTCATATCTTCTAAATTATGCTGGGAAAGTCAGATTTTTCACTAAAAACTAAACAGACTGATTTTTTTTTCTTTTTTTGTGTTGTCTTTTTAAAAGTTTGTATTTGTATTATACTTATATTTGTGCCAACACACTTTTTAGCGGGGGGGGATATGATTATACGATTTTCTTAAATATCTATTCCGGAAATTTATTATTAGTGTTAATATTATTATTGTCAATAGTAGTATTTACCTCCCTCCCACGGCGAGAAGATTAGATATTAGGACTGGAGCGTGGGATTGAAAATCGGACGCCCTCAAGAGGCACTCAGCCATGTAAAGATGCTTAGGCAGCCCCCTTAACATTACTCGGTAGGGGCGTCTCAGACGATTAGCAATAAATTAACCCCTTCTCATAGAGATAAGGCAGTCTGGGGGGGACCTCCTCAAACCGCAATCAACAGGAAAAGTGTCATTGCAGAAATGATCTATACTCTATTATCGATGCGCACGGTAATTGCACAGACATGATAGAAAAGAATAGAAACCCATAGAAACGGTATATTTCAATAAACATATAATTTAAAAAATAAGAGCAAAATTTAATGGTCACAAATTTGATAACTAATACGTAGTTGATATTTCCTTTGCTGTTTTTAATACTAGGACCCTTCTAGGCATAGCATTGATCAGTTTACGAATATCATCTTGAGGAATTTCTTGCCATGTCTGACGCAATAATGCTAAAAATTTAGGTTTAGAAGATGGCTTTCATTTTTGCGAAGGTTCCTGTCTTATTTACCCCAAAAGTTTTCAATTGAGTTCAATAATAGGGAATTACTTGCCCATGAAATTTTATTCATCTCATTTTTACTCAACCAATATTATGCTGCCCTAACAGAGTGACAAGGAACTCTGTCTTCTATAAATAGGAAGTTAATTCGGTTGATTTTACCACTTGAGATTATTGGTAGAAGTTCTTCGTGTAATATTGAAACATATTTAGCAGAATCAATGTCTCCTTCGCACTCCACCAGGTCTGAGCAACCATCACTCCAAATTGCACGCATACCATAACCGAGAAACGCCCATGCTTACTAATTTCAACGCACCGAACTTCCGGTCGCGTCATGGAATAGGGATAAAACGTCAGGTTTTCTTTCACTCTTTTCCGTCTTCGCGTCACGGGTTCGAACCTGCCTGCCTACTAACGCCGAGCACCCAGGCTTGTCTTAGATAAATCTTTTTGCAGTTTTAACAAAAGAGCTTCTTCGGGACAAGATCAAAGTGTAGTATCTGTTCCGGCAGATACTGCAAGCTATGACTAGCAAAGACCAGATGTGGGGGCAACCCCACATGCCTGACCATTAATCAGCTCCCATTTCCCACCTCTCGGGAGCTGGTCCCCCTTTTCCCTTCCCCCTCCCTTCACTCCTCACATTAAAAATCGGCCTTGTGCCTAATTTGCTCGGTGGGGGAGCAAATAAATACCATCTGTTCCGGCAGATACTGCAAGCTATGACTAGCAAAGACCAGATGTGGGGGCAACCCCACATGCCTGACCTTTAATCAGCTCCCATTTCCCACCTCTCGGGAGCTGATCCCCCCTTTCCCTTCCCCCTCCCTTCACTCCTCACATTAAAAATTGGCCTTGTGCCTAATTTGCTCGGTGGGGGAGCAAATAAATACCATCTGTTCCGGCAGATACTGCAAGCTATGACTAGCAAAGACCAGATGTGGGAGCAACCCCACATGCCTGACCTTTAATCAGCTCCCATTTCCCACCTCTCGAGAGCTGGTCCCCTTTTCCCCTTCCCCCTCCCTTCACTCCTCACATTAAAAATTGGCCTTGTGCCTAATTTGCTCGGTGGGAGAGCAAATAAATACCATCTGTTCCGGCAGATACTGCAAGCTATGACTAGCTATGACTAGCAAAGACCAGATGTGGGGGCAACCCCACATGCCTGACCTTTAATCAGCTCCCATTTCCCACCTCTCGGGAGCTGATCCCCCCTTTCCCTTCCCCCTCCCTTCACTCCTCACATTAAAAATTGGCCTTGTGCCTAATTTGCTCGGTGGGGGAGCAAATAAATACCATCTGTTCCGGCAAATACTGCAAGCTATGACTAGCTATGACTAGCAAAGACCAGATGTGGGGGCAACTCCACATGCCTGACCTTTAACCAGCTCCCATTCCCCACCTCTCGGGAGCTGGTCCCCTTTTCCCCTTCCCCCTCCCTTCACTCCTCTCATTAAAAATTGGCCTTGTGCCTTATTTGCTCAGTGGGGGAGCAAATAAATACCATCTGTTCTTCAGATGCTGCACTTCTATTTCTTGTTCTCTTTCGGTGGAGGAGAAATCCTTCACGACTGAGACAATTTTTATTTTTGTACCTTTTCTCCGCGTTAAAAAACGACCCTGGTGTCTAACTCTGTCCCGTGGGGAGGCATAGTAAATAGGTACAATAATATTAGGGTATCTACATTTACGCTGAACATCCACAGAATGCCATCATCAAAATATTACATATGAAAAAGTCCCGTGTAAATTTCCAAAGGTCCCGCTAGTTTTGATAATTATTGTTGTTACAAAATTGAAGTGGTTAGAAACCTAGCATAGTTGAAAGAGAGGAATTGAACTTATGAGTTTATTTTTCTATTCTTTCTATTTTTTCGAGCATTCATTTACGACATGTTGGATAAAAGGTTTCCATGTTTCCTGGATATAAAGAGAAAACTCAGGGAAATATTTTAAGAAAAGGAAAACGCTTCATTAAAAAGGGTGGAGATAAAAATAGAGGGAGAGAATAACAGAGAGTGATAGAGGGAGATGGAGAGAGGAAGAGGGAGAGAGGAAGAGGGAGAGAGAGAGATGGAGAGAGTGATAGAGGGAGATGAAGAGAGGAAGAGGGAGAGAAAGAGCATGAAAGAACCACTTTAAATTATTCCGGTTTTATTACTTTTAAATGCATTTCAGTTACATTAACAGAAAACTTCATGAAATACGAAAACAAACATAAAATTACAAAAATTTAATTGAAACATATGATGCATTATTTTACGTAACAGAAACGACATATCTTATTTTTTTTATTTTTCTTCGAAAGAGCAAGATTCGAAAATTACCGGCTAAAAAAAGCGATTTGAAATAATGTGCTGGTATTTTATGTTTTTTACCTGCAATCAACCTATTTGGTAGTCTTTGAAAACTGGTAAAATTCGAGATAAAATAGGTGACACATTTTCTGAATTCAGAGAATTAAAAAAAACAAAAGCGATATTCTGAAAATACATCTGTTCAATCTTCTTTTGAAAAGGCGGAAATTTTTAACCGAATCGTGAAAGACAGACCGACTGATGGAAACATCGTCATATAAACACAAGTGGACGCATGTACAAATGTAATAGTAACTTTAGCATTAAAACGAAAGACAATACTGATCCAGAGCGACTGACTGACAGATCCTCTTATAGATACAATAAACTTATGTTAAAATGCTATTTCCAACTAAACTGTGACAGATCAACCGACAAGTAAAACCTTTTATAGAACTGATGAGTGCACCTAAAACGATTTAGTTAAAAACTATGACGTAATTATTATCGTAATAGACATGTCTAGCGATGTGAGAAAATACGTCGATTTAATGTTTATGTTGGGGACAAATAAACTGTGTCTCGGTAATGACATCTAAATTGAATATGAATTGCATTGAAACAGAAAGAAACAGTTATGTTATACTTACTTGTCAAGGAAAATAACCGTTTCACAAATTTTACATGAATTCATCCAGTAATTTTGTTTTTATAAAATAATTTCAACTTTTGTGATCAGTTTCGATGGAATGTAACTTTTTGGTTTACACTGTATCCCATTTCAAATCTCTGTTTATTGATTTCTTTCGCATAATTTGAATTATCTCCCTTGGTTTTCATAAATATACCCATAAAGGCGACGATATTCTTCGTATGGATAAAACTTGAATTTATTTCATAATTGTTATAACTCGGTTTAAAGAGTTACAAGTATGGTTAAACTAACAATTTCTAGCGTAAACGTGACACCCTGCTGTCAAAACATCTAACTCCACAACTTTACACTTTTTAAAAGTTGACATGCATACGTGGCACACCTTCTTCCAATTCTCCTCCTGTTCACTTCACGTCTGTTTGATCGCTCACGTGACCGCAGACCGTAAAACCAACTGGTTTTATGGTTTGTTTAGTTTTTCTTTCTTTTTGTTGTTACACAACTGACTCTTTGAAGCACGCACACATGTTAGCGAAGTAAGTTACGATTTTCTCTACTCAACAGAACACGAGAATAGAGTAGCAAAATGTATTAACAAGAACATAAAAAAGCGTGAGTTGTTTCTTGGTTGGTTCACCGTATGTGCATTGTCTTTTTACGGCATGGTAAATATTTCATATGCTGTTGACGCATAATTTCTCTTGTTTTATTTGTAATTTCACCAATTGTTCCATGACTGCCCGGGACGTATCCATCTTTTGTAGAATTGGTAAAATATAAAAATGCACAGATTTTTTTAAAACCGTGTTCAGTTTGACAAAGATTTTATATTTTCGAATAACCCGGGGTTGGGGACAGTAATTCGTTTCCTACTAGTGTTTCACTCAACAAAAAAATAAACTGTTGTATTTACAATTTTAATTTTCTGTTTTAATTTGTGATCCTTTGTAATTAATAATTTTTCATCCAAGCAATTGCCTTTTTTTATAAAAGAACAAAAAAATAAACTGTTGTATTTACAATTTTAATTTTCTGTTTTAATTTGTGATCCTTTGTAATTTATAATTTTTCATCCAAGCAATTGCCTTTTTTTATAAAAAAACAAAAAAATATTCGCGGAACAGAATTGTTCTAAAATATTTAACAGAGAAGAAATAGAAATGAAAATCTGTATCTTTTTCTTTTTCGGCAACAATTGGCTTTACCGTTTGTTGTAGACAAACAATAGAATAAAAGGGAGGGGAACATCCTTTCTTGCCTTCTTTTTTAAATGGCAAACTTACTGAAGGTTTAACAATAAACGAGAAAACAAATTCTTCTTGATCATTTATTTCCCATATTTTGTGAATATTGACTCGTTACGTCATCCAGTAGTTAGTATGTTTTCAATACGAAGATGTTTCTTTGGGTTTTTTTTTTTTACATCAGTAAGACACTTAATCGGTATTTCGTGGAAGTCCCTCATTGTTAAAAGAAAAAACACTGTTGTTTTGGTTTTTTGGTTTTTCGTGAATGTTATAGTTTTAAAAATGCTGTTTGAGTTTTACATTGACTTTGTAATTAGTCGCCAAATAATATTGGTGTACTGGTTCTTCGTTAGCAAATTTAATAGCAAAGTTTACGGGACTTATTGATACCAGTTATCAAATCTATCTTCGTCGGTGTTATCGCGAATTTTCGTGATCACGGACATTGAATATTCGCTCGCGAGTATCATAACTCGGTTGAAACGATTACAAGGAAAACAGAATACGGGAATGAAGTAACAAAACGCATTAACGAGAACATTCAAAAGAGTGAATTGTTGGTTCACCGGATATTGACCGCCACATTAAGGTATTGTCTTCCGGTATTTATTGAGTAGGGATCAAGTAATGTGTACGTAACACAAGTAATTCCGCCAACTAACAAACTACTGGATAAATTACATAAATTTGGGTTAACATATTTTATATTTTTCTCACAAGTAAGTACAACATAAACACTTATTGCTATGTTTTATGATATCTGTATTCAATCTCCGTATAAGAATATAGAAGCATCGATAAAAATTATATTTCAAATTGAATTTTGATCGGCGTTGGCGAAACAAGCGTTAGATAAAGACAAACATCGCATGTCAAATTGTCATTGTTTTTTTTTTGTTTTTTTTTTTGTTTGTTTTTTACATGGAGTTCACCACTTATCAAGGCCCAATGGTCACTCGGGGATAAGGGTTATTATGTGTACAGTAATCAATTGATTAGTGTAGCAATAGTATTGGATAATTGATAAGGTGTCATTACTTAGGGGTGCGGTTCATCAAGAATTTTTTTGTGTTGGACTTGAAGACATCCGGGTTGAAGTCGGGAGGGAAACAGGCAAGCGAAACAGAGTTCCACAGGCGTGCAGTTCTAAGAAAGAAGCTTTGTTCATGGAATCTACGTTTTGACTTAGGCACAGATAAGGAGTGGAGAAAATTATTGACGGTGGTTTCAGCTAGTCGGGTGTTTTTTGAAAAAGATTGGCGAGGGGGGACGAGAGATTGGAGCTCAGACGAGCACTTGCCATGGAAATAACGTAACTTACGATATGTTAAACTTTATTCTGGCAGATAAACTGGCCGATGTGGGAAAGAGTGTTATATGAATGCGAGACTGGCTGCATATATAACTCATATTTGCAAGAGAAAATGGCATTCAAACTTATCCATGACCCTATTTTGTTGGCTCGTCACGAAGGCAGTGTTATATACAAGGGTGGTTTATAACGTGGATCGAATACACTTCCATAAAAATGAGTACTCTGAACTGGGACAAAAATTATATTTATATTTCACAGTTTCTGTGTTGATTCAGAATGTTCGGTAGAATTTACAGGAAATAGTAGGCATTACGAACAAGGATTGCGAGGTAAACGCTTCTACCTTAAACAAAAGTTTCTATGGCCAAATCTATCTTCTATACACCGATAATGTTGAGTTTTCTCTCGCTCTACATTGATATTAAAAGTCTACTTTTTCTTTTTCAAAATTATTAAAATGAACTTCTTAATATACTCAGTCATGGATATGCAAGCGACTAAAAGAAGGTTAACTAATTTGTATATTCCTTTAAAACGAACGTTAATTACTTAAATACAAAACTCCCCTCTGAATATTTGGTCAACAGAGTTGAAATTTAATAAATAAGTGAATGTGAACATGCAGAATAATTTAGATTTGTTCTTCTACACAGGCGTCAAAATGAAAACAAAGCAGTTGACCTTGGCCGGGTAAGTCGAATAAAACGTTATTCCAGTCGTTACATTTGCACGTGCGGAAAATTAAACAATCATAGTTCAAAATCGCTTCATTTTTAACCTTTCGTATAAATTTGTTAGTGACTCGGATGGTAACGACGCTAGAGCATACGAAGGAATGCTGAACATTTTGGTTTCGATCCTAGCATATGGTACCCAAGGCATCATTTTTGTAAAATAACTTTTAAAATCATTACTATATGTATATCGGAAAATAATCAATAGCGAATTGGCTCTATAATAAGAAATAAGAAATCTGCATAAATTAAAATATTTACGCGTATTTTACGACCGGGGTACGTCTGCTCGTGGGGCTACAAAACTGACCCAACCATTTTGCGAATGTGGAAAGATTGTACGATATAGTACTGCTTTGTCTGCCATCTAATGCCGAGCCGGTGCAGCTAAAATAATGTCGTAAAATACAATGCAAAAGCCTCTTGTAAAACGATACGCTTTAAAGGCAAGCAAAGATGTTTAGATTTTCTCCTTTACTGATTCAGGACAGAAAAGATGATGTGCAGTACCAGAACACTACTACGCTAATACACTTTTCTCCCAGCCAAAGGAATATGGAAGAAATAGTCTCTAAACTTATGCTTGACAACACAAAGAAAGGGCAACATAAATCATAAAAGTAGAGACCGACCAACCGGTCGACCGCCGACAACCATAGCCTCTTATGTAGCCAGGTGGTCGCATCTAAGAATCGAATTAAAAACTTTAATTCTAAATGCATTAAATGTTTCCCAATAAATTAGATTAACTCAGTTGTGTCTTCTTTTATGACATGAATGTTAACGGAACAATAAGCCGATGGCATTTGCGCATGCGTTTAGAATTATGTCAGCCATTTTAACTCGAAATGCACATTGATGCAAAATGCTTTAAAATTGCAACATTTTTCAGAGAAACTTAGAGAAATATGAAATGTCATTGAAAACAATATAATAAGACTTTACAAATTATAAATATATGTCTGTGTGTGTGTGTTTGTGTATGTTTCTGTGTTTTGTGTGTTTTTTCCTCTACAATTCTTATGTAGTTTCACCGACGACTGCACGTACTCGTTGTGAGCCAACTTAATTGATGCTGAGGCTGAACAATCAATTTTACAATCAATATATCATTTAACATCACTTTGAAATCGGATGGTACTTAGCTTTAACTATTGCAAACAGCTGAAGAGAACAAAAAATATAAAATTAAAGATAAAAACGACTACAAACTTTATCCTAATTATTTAATCTCTATTTGTTTCTGGCTCTCGTCTGAAACTCAACAACCGAAGTAAATTTCTTCACAGCGAGTAGCCACAATATATCCAGAAAAAATTATACTAAATTGAAAATCCTTAATGTGGAGATATTTATGTTGGTACGAAAGTCTGCAGTCAATTATTGAAAAATAACTCTTCTAATAATATAAAATTAATAAAGTGTATTTCGTTTTTTGGATTTAAAACAACATTTTCATTTGTTTACTTTTAGATTCTTCGATTTAATATCTTACGATTTCTCTGAACTTTGGAGCACAGACACACACACACAAACACATATACAGTGACACGCATAAATATTAGATACATGATAGTTTCTGTTATAACTCTAGTCTATGTTCGCCATTTTGCCTAATATTTGATAATTAATATATTGTAAAGTTGTTTTAGTTGTATGTAGAAGAAAAAATAAAAACTCATGGTTGAATGTATTTTTATTAAAGTTTCAAATTATCCTATGCAAAATTATTGGATGCATCAATTTAATATTTTTGTGTAAGTTTTTATTTTACTGCTCCTAATCGATTTTTTGTTCTGTTTGTTTGATAAGTAAAACAGATTTCTACGAAATTGCTAGAGCCTTATTTCTTTATTCCTCCAAGGCTATTTGGCTAGATTAAAATTTTCTTACTCTTTTCCGACCGCAAGTTTTTCACACCGCTATTTTACCACATTCTTCTTTGCATAATTCCATTCAATCGCTTGATATTTTGTGGATTCAGAATATGAACTTTAACCTACAAATAAGTCGACAAATTCTCAATTGAATTCAAGCCAGAAAACCGATTTGGTAAAATGAAAGTACTCATATAATTATTTTCAAACCATTCCTTTGTAAATTTTGCGGAATTCCAACCATGTTCTAAAGAAGTTGCAGATTTATGAAGGTTCTTCTCTAGAATCTACCTGTACATTCTACCATTGATTCTATCATAGATAACTTGATATTCATCAGTGTTCTTGGATGAAAAGCATTCCGATATTATAATGAAAACACTCCCAAATTTTACTGTGGCGATTGTATTGTGCTTGTTAAAGGCAGTGCCAGTATTTTGTGAAACAGTTGTCGCTGTGATCTTTCAGAATAGTTTAACTTCTTTTTCATCCGACCAGATTACCTTTTCTCGAAACTGCATACTTTTCTTTTCATAAGTTTGGACAAAATTTAATCGTGTTTGGATAGGTTTGGTTTTCAGTAAAGGCACTTTTATTGATCTTGAATGAAAGCTTGTGCGATATATAACTCTACTAATTGTATCCTTACTCACATTAAGTCCAGTACCCTCAAGATAGGTTTGGATTTCAGAGTTTTGCACATTTCTGCTGTATCTAACTTGAAGTGCATTCATTTATTTTGCTCGGTCTTTTATTTTTGGAAGGTTTATTATATCATCGCTATACATTACATACTTTCGAATGATATTGTCTACTTAGTGATAGATTCATTTCTTTATAATTTTTCTGTAACTTTCTCCTCTTTTGTGACGTTCAATTATTTTATCTCTGGATAATTCTATCTTGTAAACAAGTGTGTGCTTCTATAATTGGTCAGAGATAACATTCCACTACTATAAAAAAAATCAATATTTAAAAACCATTTAAGTTCCGATTGCAAATTTGAAAAAAAGTTTCATGTATCTAATATATTTGCAATTTGGAACTTTGATAAAAACAATTGATTCAAACATGAGTTTTTAATTTTCCTTCCACATACAACGAAAACAACTTAACGAGATTTTACTTAACAAATATCAGGCAAAGTGGAGAAGATAAGCTAGAGTTAAGACAGAAAATCTGATAAACAAAAGACTGTGTGCCTGTCTGTCTGTTTCCATATTTTCAAACTGTACATCTTCCGAAACTAAAACTCGCAGAGCAACGCTAGGGGCTTCAAATGATTCATTTTTTTACGGGCCGTTCTTTTATTGGTTTTTAGCTTGTTAAAATAGTTTTTAAAGTGTAAAAATGGGTAAAAACGGGTAAACATCGTTGTACATTTTGTACATTAATCTTAGCTTATTTTTAAGTTTTAATCAGTTCATATGCGTGTCACGTTGATACAGTGGTAACGTCACCAGCTTTGATTGCTGCAGTTCTGCTTTCGGTTAGATTCCACCTGAATGCACCCAAATACATTTTTTGCATTTGAAATCACGAATCTATAGTAATATATACGAACTCTGGACAAAATAAAATATCATATTTAAGCGTATTTTACAGCCGAGCAAAACTGGCCGCCCCCCTCCGCTAGTATATATATATATATATATATATATATATATATATATAAGTGACCCTGTCCGTGTGTGAGAGGAACAGTCTCTACTACACTACTCAGTCAATGCTTAGTTTACAGACTTGAAACTTGATATATAAAGGGATTTGTGTCCTGAGGAACAAATTCCGTTTGGTTTTCAGCCGGTAAATAAATAATTGCTAAGGGTTCAACGTGTTATTTCTACTCATGAGCAAATATATATTTATATCTTTGACAATGTTAAAGAAGAGACATATGTTGGTTTCGACTCTCGCTGATTGCATTCAAGTCATATATTTTTTTAATTTATATCTTTACTTAACAACGTTTTATTAGGCTTATAGGCATATAAGATCAGATAGTAAAGAATAATGCTAGAGAGTTGTATGTTTCGATTCTTTCTGATGGTATCCAAGTCATTTTGTCTTCTTGAAATAACTATAATATATAGGGTACAATATAATAATAAATAATTTGCTCTATAATAAATATGAAATTTGTATGAATTAAAATTTTAAGTTTTATATGTGTGGATTTAGATCAGACAAGAACGAATAATATTGGTGAGCTACATGTTTTAATTTGGATTTTTCATGATAGTACCCAAGTCATATTTTCCTTTTGAAATATTTACAATATATATATATATCGTTTTAACAATATATATATATATATATATATATATATATATATATATATATAACTACTTCATTTATTCACATAAATTTAATATCCGAAAGTATAGATTTATGCGTAAACTTAAAGTATTTACTTCAAAAGTGCTCAATACGTAGGTAGAGCTAGTTAGTAATTTATAAAATATATATGGCGATTAAGCTACACTGAATATTCTGCGTTTCATCCAACTATAGGATTCGTCAGGCTTATGCGCGAATTGTGTGGTTGCCTCTTGCTTTTATATATGTTGAGGATTTCTAGTTGGCCAATCAGCTTTCTAGTACCCACCGCGCCCTTTCTTATCAGCCAATGGGCATGCATTTTATCAAACAAAGGATCTGTTTTAGAACTAGGTTAGTGGTTTTAGGTAGACGTTCTCCTTTTTTTTATACATATAAATATACCTATGTGTACACACATATACATGCACACATATATACATATCCTTTGTTTGATAAAATGCATGCCCATTGGCTGATAGGAAGGGGCGCGGTGGATACTAGAAAGATGATTGTCCAACTAGAAATCCTCAACATATATAAAAGCAAGAGGAAACCACACAATTCGCGCATAAGCCTGACGAATCCTATAGTTGGATGAAACGCAGAATATTCAGTGTAGCTTAATCGCCATATATATTTTATAAATTACTATATATATATATATATATATTGTTTTAACAAAATCAAATAGTGTATTTCATCGTTAGTTACAATTGTTTCAAGACTATTCTGACAAATTCAAACATTATGCCGTTTGAAAATTTTCACAAGGACAGCCTTTTGTCAGACGTAGTGAATAAAAACACTTTAACAATGAACAGTATGAAGTCCATTTTCCAATATTTTACCTGCATCTCATCCTTCCGAAGTTTTTTTTAAAGATTTATATATTTACTTATTTTCGTATCTCTATTTAAAAAAAAATGTTTCTATCGAATTATCATGCAACATTACCACTAATTACCTATATTCACTTAATATGATTTACTAAAATTATTCATTCATTTCGTAAATTAAATTTATTCATTTCTTTATTTAATTTAAATTCTTTTTTAATACGGACTAATCAACTAAGTTTTCAGCTGCATTAATTCGATATTATGTTAGTTTCGTATCTGGAATCTGCTTTGTTTATTTACAAAAATATCGGCTACCCTACTTGTGTAATTTCAAAAAGCGGTTTTTGTTTAAAACTTATTCCATATCCTCGCAAATTAAATTCCTTTACTTTGTTCTTCACAGTAGAAAGAGATTGCACTTGTTGTATTTGGCCAGCCGTTTCAAACCTGTTTCTGCGGATCTTGATAGCATTGTCTTCCCTGTTAGAAGTAACTCTAGTACGACCAGATTTAGGGACATCACGAACACTGACGGTGTTTTGATGCTTTTGTACAGTTTTTTGTACCGTTTTCTCATCACATTTAAATCTCCGGCCGATTTCTCGATTGGATAAACCAGAAAGGTGGTGATTAATGAGCTCCTGACGATCACTAAGAGAAAGTCATTGCATATGGACTAAATGTTATGTTGTATAACCTGGAACAACTACAATTACGATTAGAGATGCTTTTTGGCCTGTGTTGGATATTTTAAACTGATTAAGGGACGATAATTTATGCTGGTTTTAAGCGAATTTGTTGCTGCTGACTTTCTTTTTATTTCTTTAAAATAGATCTGAACACTAGAATGTTTTAATTAAAAATCAAATATGAACAGGTAAAATTATTGAGGAATAAAAGGCGAATCAAATGAAGTATAGGTTGTTTAAATCAATTTAGCTTAAGCTGGTTTTAAGCGAATTTGTTGCTGCAGACTTTCTTTTTGCCTCCTCAATTTGAAAGTTTTTTTTTTTAATTGACGGGAAGACTAGAATATTTCAAGTAAAAGTTCAATATGAAAATGTAAAACTATAGAAGACTTAAAGGCGAATCAAATGAGGGTATAGGTTGTTTAAACAGTTACATTTAATTTAGCTTAAATTTGCAGTTTTGGAAAAAATTACAAGTGCGATCTTTCTTTTTGCCGGCACTGTATATATATATATATATATATATATATATATATATATATATATATATATATATATATATATATATATATATATATATATATCGAGAGAGAGAGACAGAGAGAGAGAGACAGAGAGACACAGAGAGAGAGAACTTAAATGCCTACTGGAGAGAAGTTGAATGTACACTAGTACTATATTCAGGGTATAGGATTTATCATACAAATAAAATAAATATTTAAAATAGCATAGTATTTTTATCCAAAACAGGACCCCTCTTAGCATGATTAGCTTACAATAGCTTTATACGAGAGGATATTTTTACGAAAAGCAATACATTATAGCAAACACACACATAGACAATTTCACTTATATATATATATATATATATATATATATATATATATATATATATATATGTATGTATATATATAGTCCGAATGGTCACAAAACAATTGTAACAAATATTAAAATACACAATATGAAGATCTCATTTTTTATTGTCTTGATTTTGTGATAAATTGTTTGGTGACCATTCGGACTATATATATATATATATATATATATATATATATATATATATATATATATATATATATATATATATATGTGTGTGTGTGTGTGTGTGTGTGTGTGATCACGTTAACACACCGGTTCCCGCCAAATATCCGACGGTAAGTAACGAAGGCTAGGTGCTGTATTTATTATAGCGCCGTCCCATAGAAATTTTAACGTTGTTATCTGAAGACAAATTTAATTCACGTGGAGAGACGCATCCCTAGTCTTCCTTAGAACATGCATCTAGGAGAAAAAAAAAAAACTCAGATATAAAAACCTGAGGTCTTCTATCTGTTCTGTCTTGTCGCGGTCATTGCACCGACAAAGATTAACAGTTGTACACAAAAAGGGTGGTTGGTTCTGCACAAAGCCGTGACCACTATAAAAAAATCATCTGTGTGGATTTTCGAGCAACTTTAGTTGTGGTAATAGAGCTCATACGTCAAAATTGACGGGATGGTCCATTCATCATATATATAGATAGATAGAGAGAGAAGGAGGAGGAGAAAGACAGATACACCGGTTATCGTTAGACCATCGGTTAAGCGGCATTGAGTCTGTTTAGTACTAAATGGGTGACCATTTGGTAGTACCAGGAACTGTATAGGATACTCTTTTCCACTGGAATCACGGAAGGCCAATTCAGGTAAGATGATTGGTAATGCGCAACACTTGCTTCACAATTACACTCGCAGCCACATTCACATGAGTTATCCTTTATCGCTTAAATCTAAACGAAAGGCATGAAACAAGAGAAAGAGAGAAAGAGAGACGTGTATGTAATTTTTACTTATATATCTAACGTGTAATCTATATAGCTATAAAAATGAAAGTTTATGTGTAGGTACACTTCTTAACCTATATAATCAACGAGTTTTTATCTGCAGACTTGAAATTTGGTATATAGGGTATTCAGACATGTGGAAAACCTTTTAATCGGTTTTCATCCGGATAAAAGGGCTGCTAAGGCGTCAAAATTGAAAAATTTGTACGTGGAGGGGAGTCATCGGATTTTTTACTGTTTGTCAAGTGTTTCACGACTGCGAATCGTTCACATAACAGCTTCTTTATGTTAAGACTAAGTAGGTTTGAAAACAAGTTTTAAAGATCGTTGTAAGCTGGTCTAATGGCTATCGTACTTAATTCACTATCTTTAGGTTTTGTGTCGATCTCTGCTCGAGTATTTTTTTTTTTTACAAGAATTGAATTGTTTAAAAAAAAGCGTAATACTCGCATGTCTTACTTTTTTTTAATTTTATTTTTAAGGAATTAAAGATTACGTTTAATACCAGGCAACGTCGAGTATATCTGCAAGTAATGTAATAATAGTCAGTATTCAAATGTTTTCTCAAGAGATTCATGGCTGACTGAATGAAAGCGGATGAGTCGCGTTTTGTTCTTCACTGTTTCGCTTCCTTTTATTTGGTAGAAGATCGCGTGGCGTTCTGGCCTACTTAGCTGCGTTAAGTAGATAAAAAGTTGCAGCTGCAATTAACGTCTCACCTGTGCCCTGGGATGTGCACAGATGCATTGGCGTTCACGATGACATGAGCAGTGTGCAGGGCGGATCACTTGCTGACATTATTGATTTATTGATCAACACGTCTTCCCTTCATACAATTCGTTTTCTGCGCTCGTGATCAAATCGTCTGCTGCAACAGTCTGCAGAATTGGAACGTCATTAAGAGAAACACGGAGGTATATCAATCTATATATCTATAAAAGTCAACGTGTCTGTGTGTGTGTCTGTGTACATTTCCCTACGCAATAACTCTGTCAATTTTAAGTCAACAGACTCAAAATTGATATACAGGGTATTGACATTTAGGAAAATCTTTGTGATCAGTTTTCGGCCAGAAATTTGGCTGTTAAGGGGTCAAAGTTCAACGATTTGATCTTTGTGAACTCTACCAAACTCCTCCGACAATTTTGGGTATAAACACATGAAATTTTAGATATAGGTTCCTTGGACATGGATCTAACTTAATTACTTGATTTGAACCCAAAACAATAAATTTTAAGGTGTCATAATAGGGGTCAAAGTTTTAAAAAAATTGACCGCTTTTTTTTTTTTTTTTTTGCTCAACATACACCTCCAAACACCCGGGCAACGCCGGGTTGAAATGCTAGTATCTATAAAAGTGAAAGTGTCTGTCTGTGTGTGTGTCTGTCTGTCTGTGTACATTTCCCTACGCAATAACTCTGTCAATTTGAAGTCTACATACTCGAAATTTGATATACAGGGTACTGAGATTTGGGAAAATCTTTCTAATCCGTTTTCGGCCAAACTCCTCCGACAATTTTGGGTATAAACAATTGAAATTTTAGATATAGATTCCTTGGACATGAATCTAACTTAATAACTTGATTTGAGCCCAAAACAATGAATTTTAAGGGGTCATAATAGTTTTTAAAAATTTGATATCTGCGGTCTCTACCAAATTACTTAGACAATTTCTGGTCTAAACATTTGAAATTTTACATAAAGGGTATTCAGAGATAGGGTAAGCTTTTTAATCGGGTTGGGTCGAAAATTTGAGCTACTAATATATAAATGTATGCATGTATGTTTGTATGTGCGCCTTAAACTTTCGCCAGAGGCGACGGATTTTTACAAGATTAGTATCGTCTTGAAGCTCGACCCTTCAGATGACAAATACCGAAAAATTGGCTAAAAATATTAACTTCTTCACTCGCAGCTGGGAACATTTCAACAGGGAGGGTCGCTTTTTTCGCCGATATTTTCGAAAGTAATCCCCTCTTTTCGATTGTCTAGCCTTAACTTAAACCTACGTCACTTCCGGTGTGCCGGTGGTCATAACAGCAAAGACGTCACGTTTTTTCATGTTCTTTTCTCCTTCGCGGTACGGGTTTGTGCCTGCCTTCCTACTACCACTTTTTTTTTTTTGCTCAACACACACCTCCAAACACCCGGGCAACGCCGGGCTAAAATGCTAGTATATCTATAAAAGTGACATTGTCTGTCTGTGTGTGTGGCTGTGTGTACATTTCCTTACCAAACTACTCCATCAATTTTAAGTCTACAGACTCGAAATTTGACATAAGGGGTATTGAGATTTGGGAAAATATTTTAATTAGTTTTCTGTCAGAAATTTGACTGTTAAGATGTAAAAGTTCAAGGCTTTGACATTTGAAAACTCTACCAAACTCCTCCGCCAATTTTGGGTCTAAACATTCGAAATTTTATATGTAAGTTACTTGGATATGGGTTAAACATTTTAATTTGATTTGAGCCCAGGACAATAAATGTTAAGAGGTCAAAATTTGGGTAAAATTTGAAAAATATTTAACCCTGCGGTCTCTACCAAATTACTCGGGCAATTTTTGGTCTAAACATTTGAAATTTTTCTTCTTTTGTTTTTTTTACGATGTATTCACCACTTATCAAGGCCTGAAAACCGCTTAAGGATAAGGGTTATTGCGTGTACAGTAATCAATGGGATAGTATCGTAGTAATCGTTAGTAATGAAGATTTGATAAAGTGTCTTATTTAAGGGGGCGGTTTATCATGAATTTGTTTATGTTGGACTTGAAGACATCCAGGATGTAATCAGGTGGGATCAGGCAAACGGAAGAGAGTTCCACAAGCGTGCAGTTCTAAGAAAGAAACTTTGTTCATGGAATCTACGTTTTCGTGTTGGCACAGCTAAAGAGTGGGGAAATGTTTTGACAGTGGTTTCAGCTAGACGGGTGTTTATCGTGAAAGATTGGCGAGGGGGGCAGAGTTTGGAGCTCAGGCGAGCACTTGCCATGGTAATAACAATAAAACAAAGACAGGCTCGCAACGTCTCTCCTGTGGGAGAGAGATTGCAGGGAAGAGAAAAGGGCATCCCCCACGAAGCCTATTTTGTACTATGTCAAGGCAGGATAGGCTGTTTTAACAGCTCCTGCCCAGATGTGGCAGCAGTACTCCATCCGTGGACGTACTTGGCTCTTATATAGATAGAGAATTGCATCAGCAGTAAGATATCTTCTGGGGCGGTAGAACGATCTAACCATTTTTCCAGCGACGTTGGCAACTGACTTGATGTACGTGTTCCATTTCAGATCAGGAGTAAAGGTCAAGCACAGAAGCTTATCAAAACATGGAGCTTCCCTTAGACGAGAGCCATCCATTTCAATTGATGCCAGATGGGGATCAGAACATTGATGATGTAAAGATAGGAGCTTGGTTTTAGATGCATTAAAAGTAACCAGCCACCTCTTCCCCCCTCTGTACCACGCGTTCTAGATCAGAGGAGAAAGAATCAGAGAGAAATTTGTCATTTACGACCTTAGATGTATTGCCATAGATGGTCGTGTCATCAGCATAGATGTCAACGAATGATTTAAGTATGTGTTTTGGGACATCATTGATGTAGATCAGGAAGAGACTTGGGCCCAGGATGGACACCTGAGGGACTCCAGCATTAATACTGTGGGCCTCTGATTTCTGCCCATCAACCACTACTCTTATGAGCCTATCGGAGAGAAATGATTTAATAATTGAAAAAATATTTCCAGTTATACCGTAGCTGGAAATAGTGGAAATCTTGTGAAGTAGGCCTTTATGCCATACCTTATCGAAGGCCTTTGATATTTCAAGAGCAATTGCCCATGAAAGGAAGCCTTTGTCAAGAGATTCACTAATCCTATGAGATATAACCGTTAGCACATCTGCTGTAGATCTGGCAGAACGGAAACCATATTGCATGTCACTAAGAAGGTTATTTCTGATGAGGGGGTTGATTACTTCTCTATTTAATATGGATTCCAGCAACTTACTCATGACACATAGGAGACTTATTGGTCTGTACTGAGAGGGAGATGACTTATCACCTGAATTCTGAAATACTGGACATACTGATGAGGTTTTCCAGGGTGTTGGGAAGCACTTCTCTTTAAGGCAACACTTAAAGAGTTTTGTAAGTTTGGGGGCAAGTTCTAGTTGAAGCTTTTTCAGCACAATGATTGGAATGCCGTCAGGGCCAGTTGCTTTACTGGAATCAAGATTCTTGATTAGCTTGGCGACCTTGCGCACAGATATTTGTATGTTGCATAGCGTGTTGTCTGTTGGAGGAGGAAATACGGGGAGTTGATGGCCTTTGTCGCATAGGGAAGAATTAGCTGCAAATTCCTTGGCAAATATTTTGGCCTTGTCTGATGCTGACGGGATGACCTCAGGTAGAATCCTATTTGCTATTTGCCAAAACATAAAGTGTATTCAGACATAGGGCAATATTTTTAATTGGTTTTTGGCCGAAGATTTTGTTGCAAAGGGATCAAAGTTCAAGATATATTACCTTTGCAGTATCTAGCCAACTATTTAGCAAATTTTGGTCTAAACATTTGAAATATTGCATAAAGGGTGTTCTTTTATTCAGCTCTTGACCGAAAATTTGGCTACCAAGAGGGCAAACTTGAAGGAGTTTGTTTTTAATTTATATTTTATTTACATATTTCGATCATTCCATTCGCAAAATAAAGCACGCGTTTTTTTTTATGAAATAATTCAATTTCATTTCATTTTAGACAAAGACTAGAAGACTGCTCGAAATATAAAAATATAATAAATTAGAAATCGTTTTTATACATCTTGCATCACCTAAAAACCTTAAAATACTTCTCTAGAAGCATAAGTGGAAAAGGAAAAAAAATATATATATATATATATATATATTTATATATATATATATAATAGGACCTCAAGAGTATGAAATGAAGGCACAAAACTATATATAGGTAGATATAGAATGGATCATTTATTGAATAATGGAATACAGGCAAAATTTGGGGGATATAAGGGACTACTTATGCCAGGGCATTTCAAAGCCTATTACTTCTCATCAGAAGAGTAGAGAAGGTGCTAGATAGCATGGGGGAGATGTGGCATCTAGCGTTCTTACGTTCATTAGGGATGAAAAAGATTAAGAGGAATTATAGAATGTTGGGGGAAGCTTTATTGAATTCTAAATAAATAAGGAGAATCTTATTATATATAGTATGATATATAAGAATATATATGGTCTTTAACATAGTGTTGAGATTAAGGGGTATATGTATTATGGTTAAATAGGGGGTGTATTGTTGCTGTGTGGTAATTTATTTTAACGGTTTGTGGGGTGTCTATTTTCTATCGAGTGGGTAATTTTGATTAATATTTATATATATATATATATATATATATATATATATATATATATATTCAAGCAGACATTATTAAATATAACGGTGATAATTATGGAACTATCATCAATATTTTTTTTTTTGATATGAAAAAGATTATACGGAAAATCGAAAAAAAAATTTAAAATAAAGAGAATTATAGACCAAGAGTATCTCCGTTGTATTTAATAATATTATTAGTATTGAATGAAAATAATGCTGCCTTAATATAGCAATTAATATATATATATATATATATATATATATATATATATATATATATGCACATCAAATATATATATATATGTATATCAAATATATATATATATGTATATGTATATCAAATATATATCTCTCTATATATATAGATGAAAGTGTGTGTGTGTATCTGTGTATCTGTGTCTGTGTGTCTGTGTACATTTCCCTACGCAATAACTCTGTCAATTTTTAGTCTACAGACTCGAAATTTGATATACAGGGTACTGAGATTTGGGAAACTCGATGCGATTGGTTTTTAGCCAGAAATTTGTCGATTAAGGGGGCAAAGTTCAACGATTTGACTTTTGAGAACTCTACCAAACTCCTCCGACAATTTTGGGTCTACGCACTTTAAATTTTAGATATAGATTCCTTGTACATGGATCTAACTTAATAACTTGCCCAAAACAATAAATTTTAAGGGGTCATAATAGGGGTCATAATAGGGGTCAAAGTTAAAAATAATTGACCTCTGCGGTCTCTACCAAATTATTTAGACAATTTCTGGTCTAAATATTTGAAATTTTACATAAAGGGTATTCAGAGATAGGGGAAGCTTTTTCATCAGTTTGGGTAGAAAATGTTTAGTTACCAATATATAAACGTATGTATGCATGTCTGTTTGCATGTATGCCTTAAACTTTCAATAGAGGCGACGGATTTTACCAAGATCAGTATAGTTTTAAAGTTCGATCTTTCATACGACAAATATCGAAAAATTGGCTAAAAACATTAATATCTTCCCCTTCAACTAGGCACTTTTCTACAGGGGGGGTAACTTTTTTCGCCGATATTTTTGAAAGTTATCCTCTCCATTTGATTGTCTAGCTTTAATTTTAGAAAATATCGCATCCGGTTTGGCGGTGGTCGTAACAGTATGAACGTTAGGTTTTTACCCCGTTCTTTTCTTCCTTTGCGGTACGGGTTCGAGCCTGCCTTCCTACTACCACTTTTTTTTTTTTGCTCAACATACACATCCAAACACCCGGGCAACGCCGGGCTGAAATGCTAGTATATATATATATATATATATATATATATATATATATATATATATATATATATATATTAGTCATTCAATACATTAAAAAATTTATGACGTGAAATGGTTAAATTCCAAATCAAAAGATTTTTATTATTCTATGTAAGACAAAGAATACATTTGAAATATTATAATTCCTTATTCTATAGGATTTCTATGTCTACCTTTACTTTAGAGGAGAAAATATTAGCAAATAATTATAATGGTTTACACCTTATTTGCTAAAGTCATATAATATAAAGTAATATATATATATATATATATATATATATATATATATATATTCTGAAGAATATATATATACATATACCATATGAATCACAGTTGGTGCGTTACCCGTTACGCCATGAACTCCTAAATAATTTTACTGTTTATCTTTATCGTTTATAAACTTAGATTTCTTGTTGATTTTTAACGATAAATACGATTAAATAGCGTCTTCCCCTCGAAGAGAAAATCGCCTAATAAACAGTAGAATTATACCGGAGTTCATGACGTAACGGTTCATGTACGAAGATTACTGTTTTAAAAATAAATAAAAATATATCCGTCCAAATAAAATGAGCTTTGAGATAAAGATGCTATTTTACCGTATTTATCATTAAAAAAGCAACAAGAAATATATATATATATATATATATATATATATATATATATATATATATATATACAACTATCATCCCTTCTATCATCCCTCTCCCATACCTATACCCCCTCCAATTGGACTCCCCCTCTGGGGAACAAAATCTTCCTCACACTAGGAACCGATCCTGGGTCTGGCCATACCCACATGGGGAGACAAATAAATAGAAACATTAAAAAATCCCCTATACATATTTTTAAATACACCCCTCTATCTAAACAAACATAATATAAGGAATACCCGAAAAGACTGAAACGAAAAATCACAATACTAAAATCCAAGAATCCAAAAAATAAATATCAAAATAGAATGAAAGCACCCCTACCCTTATTTCAGAAGAGCTGCCCCCTCACACATACACACTAGTAACGACCTTGGATCACAGCCACCTTCCTAGAGAAGCAAATAACCTCATAATACTATAAAACAGTACACACATTCTCAAACCAATAAAAGAAAACACACACACACAAACACACTACCCTACCCTAAAGGAAAAGGGAAAAAAACACAAGCAGAAAGAGAGAGTGAGAGAGAGAGAGAAACACAACACAAGAGTGACTACAGCTGAGGTCAGCGGCCTCCACAAGCCCAATAAAAGAGTAATAAAATTTGAACATGCCAATGAATAATAGACACTTACACGCCTCCACCCCTTGGAACCACTTCAAATGAACTACGAAAATGACATTTTTACATCTCCAACACATTTGAAAATAATTTCTGACGAGGACGCTTCACAGAACGTCTGAAATGCGTAAAAACGATTTCAATGATTTAAAAACATTATTACAATGATCCAAACATAATTCTCAATGAAAAACCAAGACACGGAATAATAAAATAATGTTAAAAAATACACATTGTTGGTGACTACCCCCTTATTTAAGTATACATCTTTCTTTCGTTGGAATTTCTTTACCCATTATATATATATATATATATATATATATATATATATATATATATATATATATATATATATATAGTGCTTTCTTAAGAAATTAGAAACAGGTATGATTATATATCTAGATATGTGAATAATTATTAAATCAAGTCAACAAGTATTAAAAATTTTGGACCACAACTGCGAGGCATAAGAGCTTCAAATACAAACTATGTTTAGTTAAATTTAGTTTCATGAGAAGTGATGAGGCTTGAATGGGAAGAATTTCGTTAAAGTTCAGATAATTCTATTTTTTGTCAATGTCTTAGCAGAGGTATAATGCTTCAATTACTGAATATTCCCCGATCTCAGCAAAAAGGGGGGGGGGCTTTGCCCAGTAAAATGCGATCAAATATGATATTTTGATTTGTTCAGATTTCGTATATATTATTATAGAGTTATCATTTCAAAAGTAAAAAAGATTTGCGTGTCATCAGCTAGAATTGAAACCGAAAGCAAAACGTAGCATGCAAAGCTTGTAACGTTACCACTGTACCAACGTGCAACACATATGGACTGGTTAAAAATAAATTAAAATACATGTACAAAATATATAACGATTTTTTTTTCATATTTTCAATTTTTGACCGCTTGAAACTATTTTAACCGGCTTACGACCCATAAAAGGACGGTCCAAAAAATGCAATCATTTGATGTCCCTAGTGCCGCGTTGTGACTTTTATTCGGTAGAAATATCGTTTGAAAATATGGAGACAGACAGACAGACCAACGGATATAGCGAGTTTTATAAATTACTAGACTACCCGTGACCGGTTGGGACAGAATGTTATAATAGCTATGGAATTAATGTATAAGCGTGACAGTTGTGACGTAAAGAAAATAGGTTTTTGTGACATAACAGAAACATTTCTATGAAAGTATATTAAAATGAAAAAAGAATATAGATCGATTTCTATGAGTCGTTCTGTTTATAATTGTTTATTTTTGAAAAAAAAAAACTTACAGCCATTGAATTATTAGTGGTTTGCCATACTTATGAGTAAATGTGCACTGAACAGATATCATAATACTTAAAGTTAAATTCAAATTTTGATATATCTTTTCATTTAAACGCGAAAAAGAAACAATTGGGACGTTGAAAACGTACACAGTAAAACAATACGTTTTATTGTCGCGTTGATTATTTATTCGTAACTCAATTTTAAAAAAACATATTTTCGGGGTTATTTATGTTGGTAGTGTAGAAGAAAATGTATGAATGTTTTTTTAAGAAATGTAGAATAATTTTTAAAAAAAAGGAAGGAGGTGAATAAATCCCCGTTGTAAAATACTCTTACGGTTGTCAACGGGTTAAAGTAGATTTATTTTTAAGAAAATTGCGTTAAAATAACTTAAAAGTAATACGGAAATGAACGATGTAAAAAAAAGAAAGTATTAACAATTGTTTATTTGGATAATTTAAACTTGACAAAAATTGGGACGCTGACAACGTACACAGTAAAACAATACGCTTTTTTATAGTTGCGTTGATTATTAAGTATAATATATATCGTATATATGAAACAGATCGATGATTATACGTATCATTTGTAATCACATTTTGCGTTTGGTTGCCATATTTTGAAGTTTTTTATTCAACAAATTTAAGATATTCACTGTTCTAAGGACGTTCGTTTTTTCGAACGAAACCGTTCCAGCGATTTCTGTGTATTTGTTTACGCTGTTATGGGTTTATGTTTATGTAACCATGCGCAACCGGAAGTTGTAAACCGAATGTTGGGTTACAACACCCGTTACAAGGTCATTTGAGTTTTATAATTATATAGATTAGCGGAGTGCGCCCGGCTTTACCCGGTCGTAAAATACGCTTAAATATGATATTTTAATTTATCCAAATTTCGTATATATTATTATAGACTCGTGATTTCAAATGTAAAATAAAAAAAATTGATTTGCGTGTGATGAGCTAGAATCGAAGCCGAAAGCCAAACTGGAGCATTCAATTCTTGTGGCGTTACCACTATACCAACGTGACACGCGTATAAACTGAATGAAAATTAAAAATTAAAAATAAATTAAGATGAATGTACAAAATGTATAACGATTTTTTTTTTTACCCATTTTTTACCCCTAAAAACTATTTTAACCGACTAAAGACCCAAAAAAGAACTGCCCGTAAAATACCCAATGATTTGAGGCCCCTATAGCCGCTCTGCGGCGTTTAGTTAATTAATTACTATTAGCATTTATTTGCTTCCTTATAGGAGTAGAATGTGACACAAGGTCGTTTTTAATGTGAGGAAAACCAGCTCCCCCAAAAGGGACACTCTGGCAGTAGGTAAAAAATAAAAATTGCTCCAGTATAGAACAGTTCCATTTACTATCGACAAATTAAATAAAGTGAAGCATCAGAACAGATGCTACACTCGGATCTCAGCCCAAAGTTCAGTTTCTTTGAATTATATTAAAGTGTGAAGATTTTAAAATGATTCGATACCCTTTTCCTTCTTTGTGCTTATCGATGATTTTTTGACGAATGTCTATTGGCAACTCTTTAGTTTTAGGCAATTTTAACATTGAACTGGTTGACTTTGAAGGAGTGAGCCCAAACTGGAAGGATTTTATGAAATTATTTTAATATACAGCTCTCTGATTGGTCAGCAGATGTGCTTACGGTTATATCTCATAAGATTAGCGAATCTCTCGATGGAGGCTTCCTTTCTATAGCAATTGCTCTTGACATATCAAAGGCCTTTGATAGGGTAAGGCATAAAGAGCTACTTCACAAGATCTCCAGCTATGGTATAGCAGGAAATGTCTTCTCAATTATACAGGCATTTCTCTCATAAAAGTAGTGGTTGATGAGCAGATATCAGAAGCTCACAGTATTAATGCTGGGGTCCCTCAGGGGTCCATCGTGTGTCCAACTCTTTTCCTGGCCTACATCTTCCGAATCACATGCTTACATCATTCGAATACATTTATGCTAACGACATTACCATCTATAGCAGAACATCAAAGGCTGTAAACGACCAAATTCTCTCTGATTCTCGTTCCTTTGATCTTGAGCACGTGGTACAATGGTAAAAGAAGTGGTTTATTACTTTTAATGCATTTAAAATGAAGCTTCTATTTTTACATCATCAACACTCTGATCCTCATCTAGCAGCAATTGAAATAAATGACTTCTGTCTTGCGGAGGCTCCATGTTTGACAAGTTTCTGAACTTGACTTTTACTCTTGATCTGAAATGGAACATGTACATTATACGTTGCCAAGGTCGCTGGAAAAATGGTGGGATCCTTCTACCGCTCGAGTAGATATCTGATTGCTGATGCAATTTTCTACCTACATAAGAGCCAGGTACGTCCAAGGCTGTAGTAGTGTGCCTTATCCTGCCTTGACAGAGTTCAAAATATACATCATAGCCTAGTAGGGGATGTCCTTTTCTCTTCCCTGCTACATCTTTCTCACAGAAGAGATGTTGCAAGCCTATCTCTGCTGTATCGTTATTTCCATTGCAAGTGCTCGCCTGAGCACTTGCTATGTCCACGCTCACTAGACTTTCACGAGAAACTGAAACACTATCACTAACTGAAAACACTATCAATAATTTCCTCTAGTCTTTATCTGTGCCTAAATCTAAACATAGATTCCATGAACAACTCTTTTTTTTTTTTTTTTTTTTACATTTTCACCCCAAACAAGGTAAATTGCCACTTTGGTGTAGGGGGCTACTATCAGGGGCAACAACTACTGGGGTACTATGTAGGGATTTGGGCAGCAAGGTGTCGGTTCACGTTACACTTGAACTTCTGCACGTCAGTACTGTTGGGGAAGCAGGGACCTGGGATAGAATTCCAGAGTCTAGCGGTTCTGGGGAAGAAACTATTGCCCAGATGTGGCAGCAATACTCCATACATGGGCGAATGGTGGCCTTATAGAGGTACAGGATACTTTCGGGTGTTAGTAGATTTCTAGCACGGTAGAGAGAGCCCACCTTTCTTGCAGCGGCCCTTCTTTCTTATAACTGCACACTTGTGGAACTGTCTTTCGTTTGCTAGTTTTCCAGCTGGTTACAATATGGTTGTCTTCAAGTCCAACGTAAACAAGTTCTTCGTGAGCCTTTCCCCTTTAGTAATCCAATTTACCAAATTTACACTGCTTACGATTACTATGATATTGTCCTATTCACTAATGTTCACTCATTAACCCTTATCCTCGAGTGGTCTCTGGGCCTGGATATGTGGTGATCCCTATGTAAACAAAAAATTATGCAAACAATTGCATCTTGGTCACACAGACAAATGGTACAAACACAAACCGGCATCAGTACTGGAAAATGAAAGTCACAAGATTCTATGGGACATGGATATACAAACGAATAAACTCACCCAAGCAAGAAAACAGGATGCCATAATAGTTAACAAGAAGGAAAAGTCCTGCCAGATTGTAGATTTTGCCGTTCTAGCAGACCACAGAGTGAAGATCAAGGAGATTAAAAAGTTGAGCAAATGCACAGAACTTGCCAGAGAGCTCAAAGGGATCTGAAAAATAAAGAAAGTCAAGATAACACCACTAATAGTAAGAGCACTAGGAACGATACCGAAAAACTTTGAAAAAGAATGGGGGGAAATTGGAATCAGAGGGATGGCTGAGAAAATACAACGAATTTAAATAATGAAAACTGCAGAAATATTAAGGAAAACTCTTGAATATGGACACTAACACCACACATAAACTACACACAAACTGGACATAGAAACGGATACAGATACAAACACGGAGGAACTTCACATGGAATCATGAAAACTGAAACTGTATAATTGAAAAATACCGCCTTCTTTTTTTTTCTTTCTGTCACCATAAACGGGCACCACACCAAATAATGAGGGTCAAGGAGGATGGAAAGACCGAAGAGAGAAAGCACTACCCAGACCTCTGCTGGATGGATTCAAAGAGGACTGGGAACTTAGGGAGGCTTATTACCACCCAAAATCCAGTGAAGACCAATAATCGCTTCCAATGAGAAATCAATGGTAGGCGACTGTTGTGATAACGCAAATTCTTTTACAAAGGTTATCGAAATAGGTGGAGATTACTGGAAATCTGGAGAGACTTGTTGTCACTCAGACTCCAGGAAATACTACAAGTTGTTCTTAAAGTGCAATCATTGATGCTGGATTATGTGACTACTCCTAGTGAGTAAATAATAATTATAATAATAATAAAATTCCAATTAATAAAGATATACATAATATATATAATTATAAAACTCAAATGACCTTGTAACGATGTGTGTTACCCACTTTCCGGTTTACGACATCCGGTTGCGCATGCTCGTATGACATGCGCACTGAAATATTAACGTTATTATTTCGAAATTATTATTTAATATGGAAGAGTGGGGCTTAAAATAAGTTAAACGTAATACAGAAATGAACGATGTAAAAAAAAAAAAAAACAGATATATAAAAATTTGAATTTAGCTATAATAAGTATTATGGTATCTGTTCCGTGCATATTTACCTATAAGTATTGCCAACCACTTATAATTCAGTAACTGTAATTTTCTCCAAAATAATCAATTATAATAAACAGAACGACTCATAGAAATCTATCTGTATTCTTTTTTCATTCTAATATACTTTCATAGAAATGTTTCTGTTATGTAAAAAAAAAAACTAGTTTCTTTACGTCACGAGTGTCACGCTCATAGATGAATTCCATAGCTAATATAACATTCTGACCCAACGGGTCACGAGTAGTCTAGTATATATATATATATATATATATATATATATATATATATATATATATATATATATATATATATATAAAATTATATTAATCATAATAAAAAAAATTTAAACTTGGAAAGTCAATAAAACGATTTCAAAATTACCTCAATAAAATCTTTTATAATTTGTACTGTCTTAGGAATGATCGTACATAGCTTGGTTTGTGACGTTGGAGTCTTGGAACCCAAGTAAATAAATAAGTAAATAATAAATGTGCTAACGTTTTACTGATGTTCTTCCTTTGAGATATGGCAATGCGTGTGCGTGCATATGTCTAATGATGTTTATGAAATCTAGACATCAGACGGTGAGAAGTCAGATCGTGCTGTTAAACGAATTCTGTGTATTTATGAAATCATGAACTGACTAAAGTTTTGAACTGCGCAGTTGTGTGTTCAAATACTGATGGCGAGAAGTTGTCACATTGTTTAAATTTTGTTTAATTATACACCATATACATGTTGAATATGTGTTAGCATTCTTTAATATTTTTTTCTAGGTAGAAAAATTTAATGCGGAATAACTTACACTTTTTTATTACACTTTGATGTAGAGGGCTATTTAATGTGGAATAACTTATACTTTGATGTAGAGGGCTATTTAATGTGGAATAACTTACACTTTATGTAGAGGGCTATTTAATATGGAATAACTTACACTTTGATGTAGAGGGCTATTTAATGTGGAATAACTTACACTTTGATGTAGAGGGCTATTTAATGTGGAATAACTTACACTTTTTTATTACACTTTGATGTAGAGGGCTATTTAATGTGGAATAACTTATACTTTATGTAGAGGGCTATTTAATATGGAATAACTTACACTTTGATGTAGAGGGCTATTTAATGTGGAATAACTTACACTTTTTTATTACACTTTGATGTAGAGGGCTATTTAATGTGGAATAACTTATACTTTATGTAGAGGGCTATTTAATGTGAAATAACTTATACTTTGATGTAGAGGGCTATTTAATGTGGAATAACTTATACTTTATGTAGAGGGCTATTTAATATGGAATAACTTACACTTTGATGTAGAGGGCTATTTAATGTGGAATAACTTACACTTTATGTAGAGGGCTATTTAATATGGAATAACTTACACTTTGATGTAGAGGGCTATTTAATGTGGAATAACTTACACTTTGATGTAGAGGGCTATTTAATGTGGAATAACTTACACTTTTTTATTACACTTTGATGTAGAGGGCTATTTAATGTGGAATAACTTATACTTTATGTAGAGGGCTATTTAATATGGAATAACTTACACTTTGATGTAGAGGGCTATTTAATGTGGAATAACTTACACTTTATGTAGAGGGCTATTTAATATGGAATAACTTACACTTTGATGTAGAGGGCTATTTAATGTGGAATAACTTATACTTTGATGTAGAGGGCTATTTAATGTGGAATAACTTACACTTTGATGTAGAGGGCTATTTAATGTGGAATAACTTATACTTTGATGTAGAGGGCTATTTAATGTGGAATAACTTATACTTTATGTAGAGGGCTATTTAATATGGAATAACTTATACTTTGATGTAGAGGGCTATTTAATGTGGAATAACTTACACTTTGATGTAGAGGGCTATTTAATGTGGAATAACTTATACTTTGATGTAGAGGGCTATTTAATGTGGAATAACTTACACATTTTTATTACACTTTGGTGTAGAGGGCTACTATCAGGCACCTAAGTTGCAGGGGTACTGTGTAGGGAGTTTAGCAGTAAGATGTCTGTTCACATTACACTTTAACTTCAGCATGTCAGTACAGTTGGGGAAGCAGGAAACCGGAAGAGAATTCCACAGTCCTGCAGTTCTGGGGAAGAAGCTATTAGAGTAAAAGGCTTTCTTACATCTAGGGATCTCAACTGTGTAGGGGTGGGACTTTGCTGCTTGTCAGGTTTGTCAGGGGTATTCACGTCGAGGGGGTACAATGGCTTGTAGTTCGTCAGAGTCTCCACCATTACATTTTAATGGGTGGTCGTTTGCTGTATTTCTATTATGTTTCTAAATGTTTAGATGAAAATTGATTATTCGATTATTTGGATTTTTCGGACTACTGTAATCATATTAGTGTTAATTTCTCAACGTTTCGGTCGATGTACCCTCTGACTTTCTTCAAGTGTATCTTTCAAATTCGAGAATCTTTCTGCCAAACTCGAGAATCGTTCTGTCGACATTGGAAATCTGCACGGAATTTCGAATGGAACCCTTTATTTAATCAATGGGGGTAGCATACTCTCGCTCCATCCGCCATGACTAAGTAGAAGTGTTAAGAAATTCGCAATATTTTGTGTGTCTTCCACACTTTAAACTGAAATATATATATATATATATATATATATATATATACATATATATATATATATATATATATATATATATATATATATATATATATTACAATTTAAAAAAATGCGAGCATGAAAAGTAATATGGTTTAGCTTGAAAAAGTAAAGGATTAGTTGTTAAAACTGGAACAGAAAAAGGACAAGATATTCTAGTAAAGTATAATAAAATTTATAACTTAAAATACTGCAGCATTAAGAATTGATTATATAATGTTATAAATTGATTTTTTTTAAATTCTTAATGCTGCAATATTTTAAGTTATAAATGTATTATATTTTTTACTAGAATATCTTGTCCTTTTCTTTTCCAGTTTTAACAACTAGTGTTTTAATTTTCCAAGATTTACCATATTACTTTTCCTGCTCACATTTTTTTGTAACCCATGATTTTTCCAGGCTTCCAGTAAAATCACATTTCTTTGTTTAATTTCAGTCTTATTTTTTTGCCCCATAAGCATAACATAGACATATGTAATAACAATGTACGACACGCGTTTGCTGTTAATAAAATCCCCCACTTATGCCCCTTTCATTGTTTCTTTCTCTTTGTTTCATTTGTTACTTTTTTTTCGTCATAGCGGTGAATTGGTAGCAACAGTGGTCGCTGAAGCGACGTGGTTGCTATGGAAACCAGTCATAAAAACGTCGCCCACCTTCTTACAATTTTTTACGATTTTGACCACCATTACATTTATCATAACTTTGGTTTACTGAATGGAAATTTAAAAAAAAACTTTCGCAATTTAGCTGAGAAGGTGATCAATAAACTGTAATAATTGTTTGAAATTTGGTCGAAAAATGAGTGAACATTGAAACTTTAAAGCATATCTAAATAACTAAAACTGCCATTTAACAATATACTCAAACACTACCGTGTTTGAATGATATTTGAGTTCGACATACAGATTTCCGAGTTTGATAGGAAGATTCACGAGTTTGATAAGACATATCTAAAGAAGTTACATCGATCGGAATGTTGTGAAAATAACACATAAGATTAGAACAATTGTCCGAAGAATCCACAATAATGCGAGTTAATTTTAATTGGTTTCTTTTTATTTGTCGTATTTTGTGTTATTATTTTATTATTTCCAATAATTGTCGTATTATGGTGTTGACAAATTAATTTTTAGTTTTCTTTGGCAGAAACAATTGTTTGTGACTAAAAGTCTTTGTAAGGAAATTTGAGATTTTTTTTAAATATCTAATCTTTACATAATGTTACATTAAGAGATCTAGTTGAAACTATTGAGCTAAAACATAAATCTTTTTTATAACTTCAAGAAATATATCTGATATGTGCATATGTGTGTGTGTGTGTGTGTGTGTGTGTGTGTGTGTGTGTGTGTGTGTGTGTGTGTGTGTGTGTGTATTGTTAGCATTGGCAAATTATGTCTGATTATCTAAAATTCGAAATCCAGTGCGGATATGAATAAATTGTGACAGATGAAACCTACATAAATTAATCCGAACGCGTGATCAGACTGCAATAGTAATTGAAAAATGATGAATAATGAATATGGACGAGATGAGAGTGGAATATAATATCATAAATGTTGATGGATGGGAATAATTCAAAACCGTACAGAATTATCCTATTCGTTTGGATGGGAAAACTTCATACGTGAGTTTAAATTATTCCTTAACATCTTTACAATAATAAACCTTAAATCCTACAAATAGCTGCGAAACGCGCATGTGAAACACGGTCTTGCATTCTATCAGGAAAGATTTGACGATTTCAATCCTGCAACGCAAAGAATTGGTGTGAGATAAAATCACATCTGTTACCTGAAGATTATTCAACTAAGAATCAAAAACGTTCGTGATACACATGGAAGATTAAATAATAATTTTTATTTTAACACAAACAGATCATTAGAGAAATTGAAAAATTAAAATAGATATAAGTAGAGGGATTCTCTTATTTAAAACAATGTTTTTTTTTCTTTTTAAATAAAATACAAACAAGTTTATAACAGTAAAATTTTTGGAGTCAATTAGACATTGCAGGGAAGAAATATCTGTTTTCGTTTTCTTTTTATTATCATTTTTAAGATAACAAATGTCAGAATTTCTTTTTAGGAAAAGAAAAAAGAAAAATTAAAATTCTTCCGCCCTATCATTAGATAGACATTCAAAAATATCACGCCCTCTACTACTCCTTCCCTTGAGACCCGCACAGTAAAATCACAAAATAACTAGAACTATCTTCTGAAATTAGCTGTTTTCTTATGCCTGCGCATATGTCGGTTCCATAATAAACTCTTTTTCCTTTTGCCTTCCTTTCCTTTTCAGACGCAATTTTAATATCTTGTTTATTCAATATTCCGTCCTTCGATCCTTTTCTCCTTTTCTTTTTTATGTGTCGTCTTGTATATCTTCAAGAAAGAATGCAACAAATATTCAAGAAATATATGCTATTAACAGACGTCCATACGATTGAAGATATTTATGTCGATTATCATCTTTACAAAACAGCCAAACTTTTCATCTTCTCTATTGAAGAAATTTATAAGAAATTTATATATTTCCAGATAAACTGGCGCCCATGTTCTTCTTAAAAGCGAAGCAACCTCTTGAGTTGTTTTATCATTTCCAACTACTCTGCTCCATCAACACCGAGATTTTAGCTCACATATACATGTTATAATCTTTTGTTCTTTTCAAAAATCTCACATTGTCTTCAAAACCTAAACATTGTCGCCATCAGGCTTGGACTTATAAATTTTACGGTTTCGTTCTTTCTTAAAATCATGTCTACCCCTAACCTACAACCCCCCCCCTTTTCCTGATATTAATTTTATTTATGATGCTATTTTATTTTATTTATTTCATTCATATCTAGAGTAAATTAACATGTTTCTATGCAATCTTCTATGTCATTGTTGTTTCTTCAACGTGTTGTACGTATTGATATCTCATTTGAAGCCCAAGGTCATATATTTGGGAAGGAATAACCGCTGTTTATATCTACCCCTAACCAAAAATCTTCCATTTTCCTGATATTAATTTTTTCTCAGCTGTTTTGATTTATTTTATTCATCAAATTAACATGTTTCTATGCAATCTCCTGTGTCACTGTTGTTTCTTCAACTGTTGTATTTATTGATATCTTGTCTAAAGCCCAAAGAGGGATTTAGGAAGAAATAATCATTGTTTACATCCTCTAGTCAAACTTTAGCAGCTTTCCTATAAAGGATCGATAATTGGGGGGGTATTTTTTATAAGGTAGTCACCACTTATCAAGGCCCGGAAGCCACTCGGGAATAAGGGTTATTGCGTGTACAGTACGTTAGTGTTGGAGATCTGATAATGTGGCTTACTTAAGGAGGCGATTCATCAGGAATTTGTTCACATTGGACTTGAAGACATCCAGGTTGTAGTCAGGTGGGAAAGAAAGAAGCTTTGTTCATGGAATCTACGTTTTGATTTTGGCACAGATAAAGAGTGGGGAAAATGTTTGACAGTGGTTTCAGCTTGGCGGGTGTTTATCGTGAAAGATTGGTGAGGAGGACCAGAGATTAGAGTTCAGACGAGCACCTGTCATGGTAGTAACGATAAAACAAAGACAGGCTCGCAACGTCTCTCCTGTGCGAGAGAGGTTGCAGGGAAGAGAAAAGGGCATCGCCTACTAGGCCACGAAGTATGAGATTATATAGAAATTGGATATGTGACACATTTATGCTGATTGGTTATATCCTGAAAATAGAAATGATGACACTTTGCGTACAAATTATCGGTACTTGTGCATTTTGTGTTTTAAAATACAAAATCATTAGCAAATTTGCAAATGATTGTGTATTTTCACGTAACAATTTACTAAACAAAAAATATTGTAAAAATTTATCTAAAAGTCCTATTTAGAAAATAGCATGATCGTAAACTGCACAAGTACCAAACTAACAACTTCGTAAGATGTAAAATTGCGACATATCTACATCTACTCATAATCATGTATTGCATTGGTATATCTGCTGCCAATTTAACATGGATGAAGAAAGGAATTTCACGAGTGAACTCGATTAAAACGACAGTAAACTGGCCGATTCCATATTATTATGTATTGACACAATAAACGTATTAATACCAAACATTATAGAATATTTAACCCCTATTAGATCACATATTATTATTATTATTATTATTATTATTATTATTATTATTATTATTATTAAGCACGCGACAGCAAAGAACGTAGATTCTCAATATTCAACAATTGCACGCATGCCATTTTAATCTCGGGAAGACAAGTAAAGACGGTAGTTTCCCCCTGCTTTCCGTCTGGAGTCGGGGGTGTATCCCCCACCTCCCATGATTTAAACGCGCTCTCAGATACCAACCTGGAAATTTCTATGAGTCAGCGCGGTACATACAGCGCCTAGCCTCCCCAAATGGTCACCCATCTGATACTGGCTAGGCTCATCGTTGCTTGACTTCGGTGATCTGGTGAGAACTGGTGTTTCAACGTGATTGTACCGTATATAAAACAATATTCGATTCAACATTTATATATTTATGTATATTCAACAATTAAAACACTGTAAATATTTCGATATTTATTACAAGAATTTCTGAGGCGTGTTCCTAACGGGCGTCGAAATTTATGTAAATATTCTTGATCACGTTTACTGCTACATAAATGTGAATAATAGACTGAACGATATTAAGTCTAAAAGCTTCGGAGGAATTATTTCATGAATGTCAGTTTTAATTACATCTGCATTTTAGAGAATGTTATTGATTTAATTATCAGAAATATTTCTCATGAGAAATCTAACACTGTTTGAATTCTGACTTTATGAGCTCAGGGGCAAGTTTCTGGCCATATTAATTGACCTGTTAGTGGGTTACATCGGTTGAGCACCAAAGTCTGAATAGTCGCTTTATATAACTCTATTACACATGTTCTGTGTCTTCGCGGTGATGGGAAATTATTCAGTTTGAAAGCTTATTCTGCTTTAATTCTATTTACGAGGATAGCCACCTTCTTTTTAAGGTTTGAATACGTTTCAATGGAAATTTGACACAATGTACTAGATTCATGGTGTATTCATTGTTTCTGTATCATGCATGCAGATTTTTGATACCGACTAATTTGAGTCTTGCTTAGTCACTGAAGGTTTTTTTTCTGGGAGACTCCAACAATTTCTAAAAATCAGAAAGATTGGAAAGGCCAAGTGTTCAGATTATTGTGACGTTGTTGTTCTTTATAACTGACTGCTATGTCGAAAGGCTCTCAATGCACAGCACTGGACACACCTGACCAGACATAGCTTGCTCTCAATATACAGCACCAGAACTAGACGCAGATGGCTCTCAATACACAGCACCAAATATAGCTTGCTCTCAGTACACGGCATCAAACAGATGGCCCTCAATATACTGTACGACATACAACTGCCAGGTCAGCCAGCTCGCCTTCAAAAAGGCAAAAGGAATAATCTTGCGTGCTAGTCGAGCGAAACTTCCAAGTCGCCGCGGTCTTTTTCTTTTTCTTCTCATTTCTTCTCTTTCTTCCCTTTCCTTCTGATCTTTATGCCAACACAACGGCTTAAAATGCTGACTCGGCACGTAAGTCGTCATTTAATGCCAGAGACAGGCTACGTTTCCTTATAACTGTTTGTACTCTGTACTATTACCGAGAACTTCGACTAGTATTGTTATGGAGTAACTGGCATGAATAGCGCGATTAGTGTGGGATGTCGTAAGGGTGCGATAAGGGTTAAAAGGTTAAGACATCAAACCTGACGACGCCGCTATGACTTTTTGTAAATGCGTTGACTGCTAGTGCATCCGGTCGGAGATCACGCACACACACCATTCCCAATATAAAAAGGAGGAGCTTAGAAGGTTGGAATTTAAAGTCCGAATTTTGGGTCCAACAGACACAGTCGTGGGTAGAGGAAAAGTCTTGTCGAGCAACGAGAGGTAGCTATGTATGGAGGATGAATCAATAGAGAAATTCCAACCCTCCTTCTAAGGATAGGCAGAGAACATGGCTGCTGCATTCGAAAATAAAGTCCAATTGTTCAGAGAATGAGACCTGCGTTGTTGAAATTTCCAGGCGAGTCGACACGATTAATTATTTATAACCTTCCCAAAAGGGCTGATGTACCGTAAATTTTATCATTGACTCAAAATAAGCAGACACCATCCTCCCATCCCCCTACATATACGTAACAGTATACATTTATTGATTTTCACTAATCATGAAGTCTGTACGTTGATCGATATTTCTACAACGCTTAACACCTGATGGCGTCGCATCACGTGAAAACTTCAAATCTGCGATTTTCTTTGGTAGCTTATATAAACGTTAAAAATTAGCCTTTTTGCGTTTAATGAGCCGACAACGAATAAAAACTTGGGCTGATTAGTGGTTTCGTATTCCATTATTCTCTCTCTCTCTCTCTCTCTCTCTCTCTCTCTCTCTCTCTCTCTCTCTCTCTCTCTCTCTTGTTCTCTTTCTCTTACATATGGTCTAAAAGAGTCTCCAACCTAATGGGTCCCGCAGTATCAACCAAAACCAACCTCTGTCCCATCACAGCAATGTGTGCTCTGACGAACTCGTAAATTTGTTCCCCATTGGATATACTCATTTCATATATGCGACTTACCACTTATCGAAGCCCAAAAGGCCGCTTGAGGATATGACTTAATGAGTGTGCGATGGTCACTGATATAACTGTATAGTGATACAACAATGTAGTGATTATTAGTGATAAAAATTGAATTGAAATCGATTATTAAACAGTACAACTCAACAAGATTTACATTAAACTTGAAGACAACCATGTTGTAGTCGGCTGTAAGTAAAATAGAGTTTCACAGGCGGACAGTTCTAGAAAAGAAGCTTTGTTCGTGGAATTTCCATTTAAATTTAGACACAAATAAAGAGTCAGGTAAAAGTTTGATAGTAGTTGCAGCTATACGAGTGCTTTTGTTAAAGTTTGGCGTGGAGGGACCACCGATTGAAGCTCAAACGAGCACTTGATATGAACATAATGATAGAATAGAGGAAAGCTCGCAACGTCTCTGTTGTGGGAAAGACGTTTTAGGTAGGAGAAAAACATCCCATTTGGAAACCGATTTTTAACTTTGTCAACGCAAGCTAGAGTATCGGAGTAGCTCCTCCCGGATGTGACAAAGTACTCCATTTTACAATGCACCTGGCTCTTATACAGATTGAGGATTACAGAGGTAAACACTTCAATAAATCTCCACACTAACGTACTGTACTTAAAATAACCCTTATCCCTGAGTGGCTTCCGGGCCTTGATAAGTGATGACCACCGTACAAAAAAAATTAAAAAAATAAATTTTAAAAAAACTATTTTTAAAGCTACCTTGGCAACTGCTTTCAGGTCAGGGGTGAAGGTCAGTCGAAGAAGCAGGATGCTTCTTTGAGAAGAGAGCTATTCATATCAATTGCGGCCAAGTGGGGATCAGAGCGTTGGTGCTAAAAAGATAGCAACTTGATTTTGGATGCGCTAAAATTAACCAGCTACAGTGCATCACGTGCTCAAGGTCGGAGGAGAGAGACACAGAGATATTGATCTTTTTGGCCTTTAGTGTTTATATAGATGGTAGTTTCGTCTGCATATCTGTTAACCAATGGACTTAGAATGTAGTTTGAGAGCTCATTGATGAAGATAAGGTAGAAAGTTGGGTTTCGTATGGACTCTTGAGATAAGCGAACATTGATACTTTTAAACGTCGTATTTCTGCCCATCAACGGCTACAGAGAGGAAAGATTCTATGGTTGAGAAGGCATTTCTGAATAGTCCATAGCTAGAAATATTGTATAATAAACCTTTATGCCAAACCCTATCAAATGCCTTTGATATGTTGAGCTATTACTCTAGAAAAAAACTTCCGTCGACAGATACACTAATACTATATGAGATTACCGTCAGTACATCAGTTATAAATCTCATGGGGCGAAAATTATTTACTGAGTAAGTTGTTTTTGGTTGACAATCTATTTAATACAGATTCGAGCAACTTAATCACATTCATGATAAGAACTGTAGTTTGATGAATCCAAAGAATAATATGTTTGTGTTTTTGAAGCAAACTGAGGAGCACAAATGGTAAATAAAAAGATACGTGCACACTTTATTCTTATGATTATTGTTTTTCAATGTTTTTTATGGGTAAAAATTACTTTTGTACAATTTTGAGAATCCAATTTGTGATCTATTAATAAAACAACTACTCTATTGTCATTAGAATATAAATAGTTTTGTATTTACAGACGTGACAATGTTCAAACAACAAGTATACTAAAAAATATCTTCTCCATAAAGTCATAAATATAAAAATAATTTTGCTAATACAAAACATTTAAAAACTTGAAAGGTTTTTAACCTTTAATTCTATATAAAAAAAAAACTTATTTAATTTTTATATTTTTTATAATTCGTAAGAAAAACTATTTAGTGAGTAAGTCATTTAATCACTTGCAATCAATGCATCAACTTGCTCTCTCGAAATCACTATAGTTCTAATGTTAATTTAAGGGATCATCAGTTGTTTATCATGAAACACTGTTTCGGGGATTTAAAAACAAAACAGTATATTAAATCATGGTTCCCCAGCAGTGTTGGTCAAACACCACCTGTCTTAATCTTCAGAACAAAACAATGTTACATTATTATTAATATACATATATAGACGAATGGTGGCCTTATAGAGGCACAGGATACTTTCAGACGTAAGTAAATTTTAGCACGGTAGAGAGCGCCCACTTTCCACCCAACAGCTGCAGCAATGCCCTCGATGTATCTGTTCCAGCTCATGTTCCCTGTGAACGTTAAACCGAGGAGTTTGAACGAAGTACTTTCAGGTAATGTATCATTAGCCATAGCAATTGGTGGTTGAGAAGGTTTCTTGTAATTATTAAAGAAAAAAAGCTTAGTTTTTGCAGCATTGAATGTTACCATCCATATTTCCCCCATTCCACTACAGACTTGAGGTCTTCCAAGTTTTTCTTCATTACGTTAGACATGTGTTAAGTAGACCACTTACCATGAAAATAACAGATCAGAGAAAAAAACTAGCAACATTTATTGTGAGAAAGAGGATGTGGGAAAGAGAAGGGGACATCACTTCGTGGATTTCGAAGTCGTTTTTGTTCTTTAAAAGCCTAAATTATAAATAACATCACATAAAATCTATAGAAGCATTCGAACCTCGATTAAAAAATTGTAGCTGGGCGCTTTATCACCGAACTGTCTGAAATATTTAATGGCTTTATCGCTTATAAATGTTTTTTAGTTATCTTTTCTTTTATTGATACGTTTCTCTCAACCAGAAAGAAGCATAACTTAGCTTATATATATATATATATGCATATATATATGTGTGTGTGTGTGTGTGTGTGTGTGTGTGTGTGTGTGTGTGTGTGTGTGTGTGTGTGTGTGTGTGTTGAGAGAGAGAGAGACGAGTTCGTCTTATTAATTTGCATTCTTAACGAAGCAAGTGTCCTCTAGGCATTAGGTCGGTACAATAAGAAATAAAGAAGAAATTGGGAAACATGCTAATTCTGAGGACATTTCTCAGAAAATATGCAAGACACAAATTAGATGCAGTTCTTCTTGAACGATTCATTGTAAACAGAATGGAATCGAAGTGAAATGGAATCACTTTCGCGAAATTTCTTTGTAAACAGAACATTCTCAATTCTAAAGTAATAAGTTGTATGTATGTATGTATGTATGTATGTATGTATGTATGTATGTATGTATACATGTGTGCGTGGGGGTGAAGGGATAAAGAGAAATATATCTTGATTCTCTTTTGTCACTGTCGATGTTAAGTTGGCTGCGTCGTTATAAAAAGATACAGACAGAAGATAACATTGTTAACTAAAATCTGTGTTAGAATCGTGTGAACAGAACCATCATTCTCCTATATATATCGAAAAGAAATTAAAAATGATTGATCAGTATAATATATATATATATATATATATATATATATATATATATATATATATATATATATATTAAGAGAGAGGGGGAGAGAGGGGAGAGCTACGCTAAGATTGCTGCTGATATTAGTCGATGTAGAACCATCAAGAAGGATATTGGTTATTCCTACCGCAGGTCTAACCACATATTCATTACGAATGCCTTCAAGCAGTTTAGAAGTCAAAGTGGCGGTTGGTTGAATGAGCTGTAGCATGGCTCCGAAAGTGAATGAGAAGAATTTCAACAAGGTGAGCGATAACCAGAATGGCAGGTGGATCTGCTAAAACATTTAGCAGCTTTCAATTGTGAGGAATATGAACTTTTCCTCTTCTGTTATGGTCTGTAGCGTTATCTCTAGCGAGGGAGATGTTCTGCAATAGTTTGAGAGGAACGACTTCCTCAACTGTACTCTGTACTGACATGCAGAAGTCGAAGTGTAATGTGAACCGACATCTTGCTGCCCAACTCCCTACATAGTACCCCAGTAGCTTTTTCCCCCTGATAGTAGCCCCCTACACCAAAGTAGCAATGTGCCTTGTTTGGGGTGAAAATGTAATTTTAAAAAATTATCGAGACGAAATTGCTGCCGGATGGCCCTACATCTTCCAGCCGAGCTCCGATCGTGCATACAAGGTAAGACGACAAAGACATGGCTGTTCTGCAATGTGCCGCACCACTGATCGCCTATACCTGGTTGTTTCTTTTAATCGATTGCAACCTTCTTTGGCTATTTTTTATGCCGAGATGAAGGTCAAGATCAACAAGCACGCCCACAACTCGGTCGATTCTCAAAATATAACCATTGAGTAAAGATCACCAAAGTATGTAAATCATTTTGTGCTTTCCTTGAGATGGTTGTCTCCGCCGGCGGTGATAACACTAAAACAATGTGGTGTGTAAATGATAATAAAAATGACGTGTGTAAATGATTAAAAAAAATTGTGATCTGTAAATGATTAAAAAAAATTTTGATGTGTAAATGACTGAAAAAAATGAGGTGTGTAAATGATTGAAAAAAATGAGGTGTGTAAATGATTAAAATAATGTGGTGTGTAAATGATTAAAAAATGGGGTGTGTAAATGATTAAAATAATGTGGTGTGTAAATGATTTAAAAAATGTGGTGTGTAAATGATTAAAAAATGTGGGGTGTAAATGATTAAAATAATGTGGTGTGTAAATGATTGAAAAAATGTGGTGTGTAAATGATTAAAAATATGTGGTGTCTAAATGATTAAAAAAATATGGTGTGTAAATGATTAAAACAAATATGGTGTGTGAATGATAAAAAAATGTGGTGTGTAAATGATTAAAATAATGTGGTATGTAAATGATTAAAATAATGTGGTATGTAAATGATTAAATAATGTGGTATGTAAATGATTAAAACAATGTGGTATGTAAATGATTAAAAAAATATGGTGTGTAAATGATTAAAATAATGTGGTATGTAAATGATTAAAAAATGTGGTATGTAAATGATTAAAAAATGTGGTAAGTAAATGATTAAAAAATGTGGTATGTAAATGATTAAAAAAATATGGTATGTAAATGATTAAAATAATGTGGTATGTAAATGATTAAAAATGTGGTGTGTAAATGATTAAAATAATGTTGTATGTAAATGATTAAAAAATGTGGTATGTAAATGATTAAAATAATGTGGTGTGTAAATGATAAAAAAATGTGGTGTGTAAATGATTAAAATAATGTGGTGTGTAAATGATTAAAATAATGTGGTGTGTAAATGATTAAAAAATGTGGTATGTAAATGATTAAAAAAATGTTGTATGTAAATGATTAAAACAAATATGGTGTGTAAATAATTAAAAAAATATGGTGTGTAAATGATTAAAACATGTGGTATGTAAATGATTAAAATAATGTGGTATGTAAATGATTAAAATAATGTGGTGTGTAAATGATAAAAAAATGTGGTGTGTAAATGATTAAAAAATGTGGTGTGTAAATGATTAAAATAATGTGGTGTGTAAATGATTAAAAAATGGGGTATGTAAATGATTACAACAATGTGGTATGTAAATGATTAAAAAAATATGGTGTGTAAATGATTAAAATAATGTGGTATGTAAATGATCAAACATGTGCTATGTAAATGATTAAATTAATGTGGTATGTAAATGATTAAAAAATGTGGTATGTAAATGATTAAAATAATGTGGTATGTAAATGATTAAACAAAATATGGTGTGTAAATGATTAAATTAATGTGGTATGTAAATTATTAAAATAATGTGGTATGTAAATTATTAAAATAATGTGGTATGTAAATGATTAATAAATGTGGTGTGTAAATGATTAAAATAATGTGGTGTGTAAATGATTAAAAAATGTGGTGTGTAAATGATTAAAAAAATGTGGTGTGTAAATGATTAAAATAATGTGGTATGTACATTAGTAAAAAATGTGGTGTGTAAATGATTAAAAAAACGTGGTGTGTAAATGATTAAAAAAATATGGTGTGTAAATGATTAAAAAATGTGGTATGTAAATGATTACAATAATGTGGTATGTAAATGATTAAAAAAATATGGTGTGTAAATGATTAAAATAATGTGGTGTGTAAATGATTAAAAAATGTGGTGTGTAAATGATTAAAATAATGTGGTATGTAAATGATTAAAAAAATGTTGTATGTAAATGATTAAAATAATGTGGTATGTAAATGATTAAAAAATGTGGTGTGTAAATGATTAAAATAATGTGGTATGTAAATGATTAAAAAAATGTTGTATGTAAATGATTAAAATAATGTGGTATGTAAATGATTAAAATAATGTGGTATGTAAATGATTAAAATAATGTGGTATGTAAATGATTAAAATAATGTGGTATGTAAATGATTAAAAAAATGTTGTATGTAAATGATTAAAATAATGTGGTATGTAAATGGTTAAAAAATGTGGTGTGTAAATGATTAAAATAATGTGGTATGTAAATGATTAAATTATGTGGTATGTAAATGATTAAAAAAAATATGGTGTGTAAATGATTAAAATAATGTGGTATGTAAATGATTAAAAAATGTGGTATGTAAATGATTAAAATAATGTGGTGTGTAAATGATTAAAAAAATGTGGTATGTAAATGATTAAAATAATGTGGTATGTAAATGATTAAAATAATGTGGTTTGTAAATGATTAAAAAATGTGGTGTGTAAATGATTAAAAAATGTGGTGTGTAAATGATTAAAATAATGTGGTGTGTAAATGATTAAAAAAATGTGGTGTGTAAATGATTAAAAACATGTGGTGTGTAAATGATTAAAACAATGTGGAATGTAAATGATTAAAAAATGTGGTGTGTAAATGATTAAAAAATGTGGTATGTAAATGATTAAAAAAATATGGTATGTAAATGATTAAAAAAATGTGGTGTGTAAATGATTAAAAAATGTGGTGTGTAAATGATTAAAACAAATGTGGCATGTAAATGATTAAAATAATTTGGTGTGTAAATGATTAAAATAATGTGGTGTGTAAATGATTAAAAAATGTGGTATGTAAATGATTAAAATAATGTGGTATGTAAATGATTAAAATAATGTAGTGTGTAAATGATTTAAAAAAATATGGTATGTAAATGATTAAAAAAATGTGGTGTGTAAATGATTAAAAAAATATGGTGTGTAAATGATTAAAAAATATGGTATGTAAATGATTAAAAAAATGTGGTGTGTAAATGATTAAAATAATGTGGTATGTAAATGATTACAAAAATATGGTGTGTAAATGATTAAAAAATATGGTATGTAAATGATTAAAAAATATGGTATGTAAATGATTAAAATAATGTGGTTTGTAAAGTATTAAAATAAATATGGTGTGTAAATGATTTAAAAATATGGTATGTAAATGTTAAAAAAATGTAGTATGTAATTGATTAAGATAATGTGGTATGTAAATGATTAAAATAAATATGGTATGTAAATGATTAAAAAATATGGTATGTAAATGATTAAAAAAATGTGGTATGTAAATGATTAAAATAATGTGATATGTAAATGATAAAAAAAATTTGGTATGTAAATGATTAAAAAATATGGTATGTAAATGATTTAAAAAAATATGGTGTGTAAATGATTAAAATAATGTGGTATATAAATGATTACAAAATGTGGTGGGTAAATGATTAAAAAAATATGGTGTGTAAATGAGAAAAATAATGTGGTATGTAAATGATTAAAATAATGTGGTGTGTTAATGATTAAAATAATGTGGTATGTAAATGATTAAAATAATTTGGTATGTAAATGATTAAAAAATGTAGTGTGTAAATGATTAAAAAATGTGGTGTGTAAATGATTAAAAAATGTGGTATGTAAAGTATTAAAATAATGTGGTGTGTGAATGATTAAAATAATGTGGTGTGTAAATGATTAAAAAATGTGGTATGTAAATGATTAAAAAATGTGGTATGTAAATGATTAAAATAATGTGGTGTGTAAATGATTAAAATAATGTGGTGTGTAAATGATTTAAAAAAATATGGTATGTTAATGATTAAAAAATTTGGTGTGTAAATGATTAAAAAATGTGGTGTGTAAATGATTAAAAAATATGGTGTGTAAATGATTAAAAAATGTGGTATGTAAAGTATTAAAATAATGTGGTGTGTGAATGATTAAAATAATGTGGTGTGTAAATGATTAAAATAATGTGGTGTGGTAATGATTAAAAAATGTGGTGTGTAAATGATTAAAAAATGTGATGTGTAAATGATTAAAAAATGTTGTGTGTAAATGATTAAAAAAAATATGGTGTGTAAATGATTAAAAAAATGTGATGTGTAAATGATTAAAAAAATGTGATGTGTAAATGATTAAAAAATGTGGTGTGTAAATGATTAAAAAAATGTGGTGTGTAAATGATTAAAAAAATGTGGTGTGTAAATGATTAAAAAATTTGGTGTGTAAATGATTTAAAAAAATGTGGTGTGTAAATGATTAAAAAAAATGTGGTGTGTAAATGATTAAAAAATATGGTGTGTTAATGATTAAAAAAATGTGGTGTGTAAATGATTAAAAAATGTGGTCTGTAAATGATTTTAAAAAATGTGGTGTTTAAATTATTAAAAAAATGTGGTGTGTAAATGATTATAAAAAATATCGTGTGTAAATGATTTAAAAAATATGGTGTGTAAATGATTAAAAAATATGGTGTGTGAATGATTAAAAAAATATGGTGTATAAATTATTAAAAAATGTGGTGTGTAAATGATTAAAAAAATATGGTGTGTAAATGATTACAAAAATGTGGTGTGTAAATGATTAAAAAAATTTGGTGTGTAAATGATTAAAAAATGTGGTGTGTAAATGATTGAAAAAAATATGGTGTGTAAATGATTAAAAAATATGGTGTGTAAATGATTAAAAAAAATATGGTGTGTACATGATTAAAAAAATGTGGTGTGTAAATGATTAAAAAAAATATGGTGTGGAAATGATTAGAAAAATGTGATGTGTAAATGATTAAAAAAATATGGTGTGTAAATTATTAAAAAAATATGGTGTGTAAATGATTAAAAAAATGTGGTGTGTAAATGATTAAAAAAATGTGATGTGTAAATGATTAAAAAATGTGATGTGTAAATGATTAAAATAATGTGGTGTGTAAATGATTAAAAAATATGGTGTGTAAATGATTAAAAAAATGTGGTGTGCAAATGATTAAAAAAATGTGGTATGTAAATGATTAAAAAAATGTGGTATGTAAATGATTTAAAAAAATATGGTGTGTAAATGATAAAAAAATGTGGTGTGTAAATTATTAAATATGTGGTGTTTAAATGATTAAAAAAATGTGGTGTGTAAATGATTAAAAAAATGTGATGTGTAAATGATTAAAAAAATGTGGTGTGTAAATGATTAAAAAATATGGTGTGTAAATGATTAAAAAAATGTCGTGTGTAAATGATTAAAAAAATATGGTGTTTAAATGATTAAAAAAAATGTCGTGTGTAAATGATTAAAAAATGTGGTGTGTAAATGATTAAAAAAATGTGGTGTGTAAATGATTAAAAAATGTGGTGTGTAAATGATTTAAAAAATGTGATGTGTAAATGATTAAAAATATGTGGTGTGGTAATGATTAAAAAAATGTGGTGTGTAAATGATTAAAAAATATGATGTGTAAATGATTAAAAAATGTTGTGTGTAAATGATTAAAAAAATATGGTGTGTAAATGATTAAAAAAATGTGATGTATAAATGATTAAAAAAATGTGATGTGTAAATGATTAAAAAATGTGGTGTGTAAATGATTAAAAAAATGTGGTGTGTAAATGATTAAAAAAATGTGGTGTGTAAATGATTAAAAAATGTGGTGTGTAAATGATTTTAAAAAATGTGGTGTGTAAATGATAAAAAAAATGTGGTGTGTAAATGATTAAAAAATGTGGTGTGTAAATGATTAAAAAAATGTGTAATTCTAAATGATGCTAAATATAATATCGAGTTTCTGCATATAAAACGTTCGCCTATTTCGTTTTATTTTTGCAAACTATCCAGTGTTGCTGTAGTACACGATGTATACAAGTAAGTGTGCTGTAAAATTTAGAATGTTCAGTTTACAAAGAATTTTAAGAAGGTCCCCTACTCGCTATTTATCTCTTTGCATACAACTAATACTAAATATAGCAAACATTATCTAAACTTACCTCACGTGGTCGTAATTATCTGTTGATTCACTTTAGGACTGGATACTATTCATGGATATCTATAAAAAAAATATATAGGCATATATAACTTTAAAAATTCTTCAAAAAATGTATAAAATATACGCATAAATAACTTTATATCACTTCCATAAAAATATGTTAAAAAATATACTCTAAATAACTTTATATCATTTGCATAAAATATATAAAAAATATACGCATATATAACTTTATATCATTTGCATAAAAATATATAAAAAATAAACGCATATATAACTTTATATCATTTGCCTAAAAATATATTAAAAAAAATATACGCATATATAACTTTATACCATTTGCATAAAAATATATTAAAAAATATACGCATATATAACTTTATATCATTTCCATAAAAATATATAAAAAAATATACGCATATATAACTTTATATCATTTGCATAAAATATATTAAAATATATACGCATATATAAAAGTTATGTCATTTGCATAAAAGTTGATTAACTTTAGGACTGGATACTTTTCAATGATATCTATAAAAAAATATATAGGCATATATAACTTTAAAAATTCTGCAAAAAATGTATTAAAATATACGCATAAATAACTTTATATCAATAAAAATATGTTAAAAAATATACTCTAAATAACTTTATATCATTTGCATAAAATATATAAAAAAATTTACGCATATATAACTTTATATCATTTCCATAAAAATATATTCAAGTATATACGCATATATAATTTATATCATTTGCATAAAAATATATAAAAAAAATTTACGCATATATAACTTTATATCATTTCCATAAAAATATATTAAAATATATACGCATATATAATTTATATCATTTGCATAAAATATATGAAAAAATATACGCATATATAATTTTATATCATTTGCATAAAAATATATAAATAATATACGCATATATAACTTTATATCATTTGCATAAAATATATAAAAAATATACAATATACGCATATATAACTTTATATCATTTGCATAAAAATATATTAAAAAATATACGCATATATAACTTTATATCATTTGCATAAAAATATATAAAAAAATATACGCATATATAACTTTATATCATTTGCATAAAAATATATAAAAATATACGCATATATAACTTTATATCATGTGCATAAAAATATATAAAAAAAAATATACGCATATATAACTTTATATCATTTGCATAAAAATATATTTAAAAATATACGCATATATAACGTTATATCATTTGCATAAAAATACATTAAAAAATATACGCATATATAACTTTATATCATTTGCATAAAATATATTAAAATATATACGCATAAATAACTTTATATCATTTGCATAAAAATATATAAAAAATATACGCATATATAACTTTATATCATTTCCATAAAAGTATATTAAAATATATACGCATATATAACTTTATATCATTTCCATAAAAATATATTAAAATATATACGCATATATAACGTTATGTCATTTGCATAAAAGTATTTGAAGAAAATACGCATATACAACTTTATATCAATTGCATAAAAATATATAATAAATAATATAGTATAAGTTTAAATTTAGATAGCTTTCCCCCTGAGCTTTAATATATTCGCCTACTTTTAAAAAACATGAATAAGCGCTCATTTAGCTACAACCACTTTCAAATAATTTCCCTTTATCACTCTGCGTTCCCAAAAGTAGACGGAGCTTTTATGGACAGAGTTTCTTTACTAGAACTGCATATTTGGTGAACGCGATACCGTTTGCTGCTAAACAACTTTCTACAACATACTTGTTCTCTGGTCCAATATAAGAATCAAATTCTGCCAAGTTACCAATCTTTAACGGTGTTATTTTACTGATATCTCGTATTCCCAGGTTGCCTTCTTAACTTTTTAGCAAATTTATAATGCCATGTCCATTCCAATAGATATTGATGATATTAATGTCAACCGGGCTCGTTTGCGATAGATTACTGTCGTCAGTGGCAACTAATTACCTTCGATATTCGATCAATCGTTTATTTTAAAATGTCAAAGAATCGTTAAATACGATTGTGTTTTTAGATGTTCGACGCCTAATTAAATGCATTTCACACAATTCACTGGATTCGCTGTTATATTTTATTATTTTATGTCATCGAATATCCATGGGTTGCCATGCCTGAAAACAAACGCACTTCCATTTACAGTAATGACCGTTAATCGAAAACGTTTTCATTTCAATAAAACATGTATCCTTTGAAATGAATCGCATAAAAAATAAACAGATAAAACTTATTTTTTATAAAACTATATAGTGCCAAGCATTAAGCTCAGTTGGAGATGATGTATTTTGTTCTTTTGAACAACTTTTTTATGATTAATCGAATTATTTTAATAGATAGATGATCAATCCATTAAATTTGAAAATTGTGAATATTTCTCAAAAGTCTTGAGTCGTAAGTTATGTTTAGTTTCAGAAAAGTTTCCGATGGGTAGTTATTCTATACTAGTCCTGGAGATGACGCATTGTGGGCAGCTGTTCTGTACAAGTTCCGGACATTAAAATTTCGCAGCGAACGAGCAAAAGATCTTTCTCCTGTCGACATGAAAAAATATATGCACGGTTGCTAAAAAATATGTGCACGGTTGCTAAAAAAGGTTTCATTTTTATGGAGCATTTCTGGTTTCTGATTCGTTAATAGCAGAACGTGAATTAATTTGATTCGTCAGTTTCTAGCAGCAGCGTTTATCAATAGAATCTCCCAACTGTGAGGGACCATACTCCCATTATTCCTGGTGACGATAAGTCTCCTTACTGCTTCAGCGGCTTAGAGACCGGGTAGAACGTACTCTTCAGGAGTTTGTCGGACTGAGGTACGCCGCCTCGGTACCACCCAGGAGGTCCGCTCTCCCATGCCTTGCCATCCAACTTTCGGGTGGGGAAAGTTTATTGCTTGTCGCCCGAGGCGCCCTGATTGGGAAATGCCGACGGGTATGCTTAGGCAATTTTAGTTGAAGCAAGAGTATCCCTCCTTTAAGAAAGCTTGCCTATTCCCCACTTTCCGACCTTGTGTCACTTTGCTGTGGTAGGCAACAAATAAATATCTTATGAATCAAAAATATTGCAACAGTTTTTATTTATTACGTCCGTCATTGTGAGGAGCATTGGAGGTCTGTTAGTCTGTGCGCCGGTTCGTTACACTTCAGTTTATAAATTTTTTTTTTTTTTTTTGCTTTGTGATGTTTTATGAATTTCTGTTACCAACTATCAGCAATGGGGCTGAAGTAATCTCGTCAGCATCAGACAAAGCCAAACTCTTTGCCAAGAACTTTGCAGCTAATTCTACCCTTTGCGACTAAGGCTGCTAATCCCCAATATTTCCTCCTGTATCAGAAAACACACTATTTGATATACAAATATCTGTACGTGATGTTGCCGAGCTAATCAAAAACCTTGATTCCAGTAAAGCAACCGGCCCTGACGGTATTCCAATTATAGTACTAAAAACCTTCAACCAGAACTAGCGCCGACACTTTCAAAACTGTTTGAACGTTGTTTTTATAAGAATTGCTTCCCATCACCCTGAAAAATCTCATCAGTATGCCCTGTATTTAAGAATTCATGTGATTGCTCACCTCCCTATCAGTACAGGCCAATAAGTCTCCTGTGCGTCATGAGTAAGTTGCTGGAATCTGTGTTAAATGGAGAAGTAGTCACCCATCTCAGCAAAATAACCTTCTTAGTGACACACAACATGGTTTCCGTTCTGCTAGATCTACAGCAGATGTGCTTACAGTTATAGCCCATAAGATTAGCGAATATCTTGACAGAGGCTACCTTTCTAGGGAAATTTCTCTTGACATATCAAAGGCCTTTGATAGAGTATGGCATAAAGGTTTACTTCACAAGATCTCCAGCGACGGTATAACTGGAAATGTCTTCTCAATTATTTAATCATTTCTCTCTGATAGGTTCATAAGCGAAGTGGTTGATGGGCAAAAATCAGAAACTCACAGTATTAATGCAGGGGTCCCTCAGAGATTCATCCTGAGCCCAACTCTCTTTCTTATCTACATTAATGATCTTCCAAATCACATCCTTACATCATTCGTAGACATTTATGCTGATGACACATTACTATATATGGTAGCACATCTAAGACCGTAAACGACAAAGTTCTCTCGGATTATCTCTCTCCTCTGATCTTTAGCACGTGGTACAATGGGGAAAAGGTGGCTTGTTACTTTTAATGCATCTAAAACCAAGGTTTTATCTTTACATCATCAACGCTCTGATCCCCATCTGGCATCAATTGAAACGAATGGCTCTCGTCTGAGGGGGGTTCATGTTTTGACAAGCTTCTGGGCTTGACCTTTACTCCTGATCTGAAATGGAACACATACATTAAATCCGTTGCCAAAACCGCTGGAAAATGGTGGGATCATTCTATCGATCCAGTATATATCTCACTGCTGATGCAATTTTCTATCTATATAAGAGCCAGGTTCATCCAATGATGAAGTACTGTTACTACATCTGGGCAGGAGCTGCTAGAAAGGACTTATCCTGCCTTCATAGAGTTCAAAATAGACTTCGTAGCCTCATAGGAGACGACCTTTTCTCTTCCCTGCAACCTCTTTCTCACAGAAGAGATATTGCGAGTTTGTCTCTGCTTTATCGTTATTTTCATGGCAAGTGCTCGACTGAACTCCAATCTATGCCCCTCTTGCCAAACTTTCACAAGAAACACTCGTCTAGCAGTAAACACTATCAATAATTCCCCCCACTCTTTATCTGTACCTAAACATAAACGTAGATTCCATGAACAAAGCTGCTTTCTTAAGACTGCACGCCTATTGAATTGTCTTCAGTTTTCCTGCTTTCCAGCTGACTACAATATGGTTGCCTTCAAGTCTAACGTAAACAACTTTTTGATCATCCGTTCCACTTAAATTAACAAATTTACCGAATTTCCATGACTAATGGCTATTATATTGTCCAATTATCTACTGTACACTCTTCACCCTTTATCTTAACCCTCATCTTGGCCTTGATAAGTGGTGATGCCTCTGTAAAAAAAATCTATATACTAATGAGTCCCCAATGGCCAAGGCCGAAAACCACTCAAAGATGAGAGTAAATTTAGATTGGCAATAGTATGATGAACAATACAATAAAACGATTTACAATGATGAATCGAATGGATAAAATATGTATCCTTAAGAAGACGGTTCGCCAAGTATTTGTCGATACTGGACTTGAAGATGGCATATCGAAGGCTGCAAGAAAGGTGTTCAGTCGTAAAACGTTCTATAGAAGAGAATTTACTGGAAAAAAAACTCCGTCCATGGAAATTCCTTTTAGATTTAGATACGTTTTAGGTGATTTTAACAGCAGAAGATAATTAACAGATATTAACAGTGTTATAACAGGGGACAGCCCTTATCATGTAACAACAGACGCAATGGTTTGACAAAGGCTAATTCGTCACTTCGCTTTGCTTCTCACTTTGACTGACAGATCATAACAACTCTATTCAGAGATTTAGCAAGAGTTCATGCATTGACGGAATAAATTAGAACACAATGGAAGAATGAAAAGTTCATTACAGTCAGGTATGGAAAACGAGTTCTTGCTCTAGATATAGCATCCGTAAGTTTTAAACAACATTCGTGCTTGTCCGTCACGTCTAACTTTAAAACATTAGTTGCAAGATACGTCAATGCATCTAAATACGACGTTCTGTTCGTCTGTTCGTTAGTCACTTTGTATGTCATTCTTAATAATGAAACATTTTTTTTAACAAAACGCGCAGGTTGAATGGACGCATTTTAAGCGTTTGTGTTATTAGTTGAATGTTGTTTGCTTGGGGTCATCACAAGTTTCGAATCACCTAGACATCTGATTTCATTTACCAGAGAATCCAACCGGGGTACAATAAGCCGCATTCGCTGTCAAGATCTGCACAAGACTCAAGTACGTCCAAAGATTGATTACCGTTGCCACATCTGAGAATGTGTCGTTCAAAGAATCCGTTCCTAACTTTATAAAGTACAAAACCGATTTCGAAATCTAGCAGAGAAATGTCCCCTCCTTTTCCCTATAGCCTTTCACAGAAAAAAATACTGTTAGCCTTTCTCTGCTTTATTTTTATGTTTATGGTAGGTGCTCGATGTGCTTGAATCTATGAGATTTCTGTAAACATTATTCAAAAACCTCGTCTAACTGCAACAACTGTAAATAATTTCCATTTCTATCTATGGTTACCCAAAACTAAACGGAGTTTCCATGAACAGAGTTTCTTTCCAATAATTATGGACGCAACATCACATAGCTACTTTCCAGCTGACTACAAGATTGTTGTTTTCAAGTCCAATCTAAACAAATCTTCATTGAGACACCTTATCAAATAATTTAATTCTGTCAAATTTCTACAATCGTTATCAATTATTATGGTGTTATCTGACTGTCCATCTGAAAAATTGACAGCCCTTATCCTCGAATGGCTTTCTAGTCTTGATAGTCCCTTACTCTTTAATATAAAGATGCACCTTATGTGCCTATCCCAAGGAATAGAGATTAGTGTCAACCGGGTTCGTGTGTGTCACATCATTATTGACGTCGTTGCCAGTTAATTACGAGGTGCCTTCAATAAGTTTCCAGACTTTTTTCGTATAAACATTTTTATTGATAGTGCACACATGAAACTCTAGTACCCTTCAAAGTAATCTCCTTCGGCTGCAATGCACTTGTTGTACTGTTCAAACAACTTCATGGAAGTTCTCTTGTGTGAACGTGTCAATGATTCTCGTCACAGCAGCCTTTTTTATCTCTTCAATTGTCTCATGACAACAGCCTCTGAGGTTTTCCTTGGGCTTAGGGAACAGCCAAAGTCACAGGGAGTAAGGTCTGGGCTATAGAGAGGGTGAGGACTGCCTTGATGCTCATCTTGGTCAAATAATCTGTGACGAGGTTGAAGTTTTGGACTAATGCATTCACACAAATCTTCCACGTCTTCAGTTCCTCGCGAATAATTGTAAGTACAGTTGCTACACTGACATCAAACTGTGAACTTATTCTCTGCATAGACACAAGACGGTCCTTATACATGAAATTCTTTATTTGGCCGATCAACTTTGATGTTCTGACTTCCTTAATCCTCACACATCCTTCACAATCTTGTACAGACACCCTGCCTTCTTTGAAGCTCTTGCGCCATTCAAAAACTGATGCTCGATTCATGCAAGATGATCCAAAAGCAGTCTGAAGCATTCCATACGTTACTGTGGTATTTTTTCCAAGTTTAAAACAGAATTTTATTGCATATCGTTCTTCTAAAGTGTCCTCACGTCCAGACTGAATTTTTGAAATTCATCAGTTGTCACAATTAAGCTTTAGTAGGGTGCATTCTAATTCCTGCTGTAGCTGTTCATCTCATAAGATGTAAAGTAATAACATACTGAATTTTCAAGAGTCTCCGAAAATTTTAAATGTCTGTACAAAAAAATAAAAGTCTGGAAACTTATTGAAGGCACCACATAGCTGAGATATTCAATCAGGTGTTAATTTAATGCCAAATACTCGTTTGGTTAACGTTGCCATTGTTATTACTTGACCAAGTGTCAGGGTCTAATTGAAAAAACGAACATTTTCATGTGAGGTTCATTCGTTAAAAACATCTGTATATCTATAATGTCAAGTATGTGTATATGTTTTTGCGTCAGTGTGTGTGTTAGATTATGCAACTAATCAACCAGTTATTATAAGTTTTCTAGGCGTAATGAGGGATAATGTGGAATATGTTTTGTTTAATGTGATCTTACGTAAAAGAGATACGGGGGGAAATGGATCCCTCCGTGAAAATTCAGAGACCTCAGATTTTTATCTTTAAGATTAAATCCTAAATTATACTATTTTTTTAATAGTTCCAGACAATACGTGAAGTCATTTGATCTTATGAGCTTAAAATAACACTTCAGGATAAAAAAATAATTAACCAGCAATAATACCGACTCAGAAACTAGGATTTTCCCTCCTTTGTCAGAAACACCGTTTATGGAATATGAGGATTAAAAGACAATGTGAGGGACGAAAGAGTTTTTTGTTTGTTTGTTTGTTTGTTTTCTTTTGTTTGTGTTTTTTTTTCAAAACTATTTTTTAAAGCAAAATCATTTAGTAGATTTTTTATAAAAATTTGAATAAGAATTATAGACGTTAGGTTTAGTAGCATATATATATATATATATATATATACATATATATGTGTGTGTGTGTGTGTGTGTGTGTGTGTGTGTGTGTGTGTGTGTGTGTGTGTGTGTGTGTGTGTATATATATGAATTTTAATTTCCGTGGTGGGACATGAAAGTTTTGTGACTTCATTATTAATTTTACCAATCAGCAAAATAATTGTCGTCTGACGAATATTCTCGTATTGGGTTATAGTTGCATAGATATATTGGATATATTGCATTTCAACTTGGCATGCTATAGTCAAGTAATAATACCCATATAAGATCTACATAATATTGCAAAATGCAAAGATTAACGAATACAAAGGTTCCATAGATTTTAATGGCATTCGGTTTCAATAATTAAGTGATTATTAAATGCATAGAAATATCTGTATTATTTTGATTCTACTGTTCTCGTCTTGGACATTATTCTCAGAACGATTCGGCCCATGTAACCTTAGACCTTCTTCCGGTGTACCTTGTTGAACTCGAAAATCTTTCTATTGAGTTCAAAAATCTGTACGTATTTTTAAACAGATTTTTTTTATTTAATTCAAGGGGGTAGCATGCTCTTGTTCCGTCAGCCATGACTGGATGAAATTTTTTTTAATAATTCGAAATTGCATTCTTAGTTTCGCCCACAATGAAGCTTTTACTTCACAAAGATTGTCACTTAAAAATGGTTATTTCTTAGCATTTTATCCAGTACGCAGCAAGCACTTGCGACAGAATAATTTCCGAATTCAGTAAGATACAGGTTAGAGGGTATAACGACCGAAACATTGTAAGAATAATATCCATAAATAGGCCAGTAGTTCGAATAATCCAAATAATATAAATTATCAATCCCTATCTAAAACCTTCGAAAACATACAAATATATGTTTATGAAATATTTCTAAGTAGAATTTGGCATCAAACAATATTCCAATAAAAGTTAAATATGCATTAAAATATTAAAAGATGCAAATATATTCACGCGCTGACAAAAGCCACACGCACCCGAATATACATGCTGAAACGATAAAGAGAAAAACATAATGAAATATCCAGGTTTTATGTACGACATGAAAAAAAATGGTTTGTTTGGAAAGTCTTTATCATCCGAGTAATTATAGGAGCACCCGGATTCATGAGAAAGAATTTCAAAAACTGGCAAATATACCCTGTGAATTAACTGATAAAGAGATACAAACAATTGCACTTAAACGGACGATAATACTCTTTAAAAAGTCCTCTCGGATGTAACTTATGAGATAGCGGATAAATTTATTGGTGCCCCGACAAAATGATGAAAAATTTGTTTTAAAAAGGCAATGGTCAGATGCATTCATATATGGAAAGATAAAAATACGCGCACAAATGTTAAAATTCAGTAAAGAATATTTGAAGAAGACAACATGTGACAATTTCGTTTGTGTCTAATAATGCATTCACTAAAGAAGTCACTTAAAAATTCAATGTTGGATACAAACTTAGCAGGAAAGGAAAGAAGGAAGAAAATAAAAGAATCGACTTTCTGATCTTATGCGTTGAATCTGAGAAATAACGAGTCTCTCATAGAAATTGTAAAAAATAAATAAATATACAGATGACATCTGCATAGAGTTTGGATTCGACAAACTTGTTAAACAAACAAGGAAAAGAGAAACGACAGCATCAGTACATCTTAATTTAAGCATTTAAAAACATTGGATTAAAGGAGAAAAAGACACTTGACATATGAAGATGAGAGAGAATGTTCTCGGAGAATATATTAAGTGACATAAAACTCATTACATTGGAACTCTCACAAAAGATAAACTTGCAATCCATCATATTTTCATTTTATTCGGATTTGGCATTATCGATTAGTTTCATTAAAAGCCTTGACACGAAATCTAGAAAAACGATGGCCTTACATTGAAGTCATTTACTGACTTCAATTTATAGACAGATTGCACTTATCTTGAAGAAAAGTCGGTTTGGGCTCATTTAAATTAACAACGCATACCGAGCCTCACTGATAAGCGCAAAGTAATATAGCTAAATTTTCTGCGAATACACAAGGGGCATCACACCAGATATATATCTTAGTAGACTTCAACTAGAAACTTGAAGAAAATTTCTGTGGAAAAACATGATCAAACATTGCAGCTTAGAAGTATAACGACAACATGGAAGAACAAGATCAAAGTTATAGCGACTTGGTTTCAATAGAATGGCGAAGAGTGGCAAATTCATATTTGGTGAGAAAAGGATAATTATCGTTGCACAAAACCAGGTTTGACCTTAAGAAAATAGTCAGTGCAGGGTCTGTCACTCGGCCATTGAAAGTTCAAGCACAGAAGATGCACGAACAACTGGAAGCATAAACCTTCACTGATAACCTCAAGCAGAAAGGTGACAGTGTTGTGGACAGATAGATAAAAGACAGGGTCATCAAACTACACATTGTGTTATAGAACAAACCTGAAAAAAATTCACTTATAATTGATGTAACCATCTTAAATGATTGTGGTCTCAAGGATCATGGACAAGTTTTACATATTTGAAAAAAAAAACAGCACAAAGTAATATACCGTGCTCTTTAGCTTTTCTCTTGGAGTTGAATTGCAACTTGTATGCGGTCCATGACAGGATATCCAGGTGGGAAACCAGTTTATTCCACTCAATTGCTAGGCATTTTGCCTTTAAGGCATTTGTTGTATCAGCTACTGAGAGTTACCTTCCGTAATTCCATCTTTACTTTTACATTTTCAAAAATTATTTTCTGGGAGAACATCGTTCTGGTATATAATCAATCATTGCTATTGTACTTTGTATTATCTGTGTCCAAAAATTTGTAAATCTTTGAAATTCTTTTAAGGGTGTGGAATTTAAGTTTCATTTTAAATATATTTCAAAAGACTTGGAACAAATTTGTTCTCTTCTAATTAAAAAAAAAATGTCATAAATTACGCAATTTTTCTACCTTTCTCACCATCTCTCTCTTTCTATTTTATACGCTATAATGGAATAGTTTCAGTGTTACACACGAATAAAAGTATTTGTTACTTAGGGTCACCAATTATCAAGGTTCGAAGGCTACTCAAGGATACGGGTTAACGAATGTAAAGTGGTAGTTTAGTAATCGTTTATGGTGTAAATTGGGTAGAATTTGATTATTTATGGAGACGGCTCGACAAGAATTTGTTTATATTGGATTTGAAAGCTACTAAGTTGTATTCGACCAGGAAGCAGGACAGCGGAACAGTGTTCCATAGGCGGGCAGTTCCGGGAAATAAGTTTTTTTATGGACTCTGCGTTTAGATTTAGACACAGGTCGAGAATGGGGGAAATATGGTGGTTGAAACTAGTCGATTGCTTTTCTGTGAAAATTAAACAAAGGAGACCATAGATTGGAGTTCAGTCGAGCACTTGGCATGAAAATAGCGATAGAGCAGAGACAACCTCACGACGTCTCTTCTGTGGAAAAGAGATTACACGGAAGAGAAAAGGACATCACCTACTAGATTTCGAAACAAGTTTTGAACAAAATATACAATGAGCATCCACATTAATATCTTATTAATTAATTAATTAATTAATTAATTAACCAATTAAATTATAATTTATTGCATTTTTTTTAATCGATTTTAGTCATTAGATGTCTTAACAGCAGCGAAATAATTTGGATAAATCGATAATTATTTTTTCGGTGTATAACATTTCTCGAACGTGTTTAATATGAAATGCTTCAAACGAAATTGCATTACTGAAAAGCTTTCTTCTCTCGGGTGAGACACCACAATGTGGTATTTTAATTGGCGTTTATTAACAACTTATCGACAAATCAGATTATAATTATCGATCTTATTTAATTCGCTCGTATTTGATTCAGGTGTGTACGTGAAACACTGTAGAGACAGAGAAGGGTGTTGTATACGCTAAGAAGTGAGGCTTGACGTCATTGAATGAATTAGAGAGACTTGTTATCTTTAAGATACAATCCTACTCGACCTACCTGCTGTTTTAAACGATATTTAATACGTAAATATGACGTAAGCGTTTTAGGTTTTTCACTTCAATTCATGCTAAACAAGGTACACTATCGTTGGAATGAGACCACAGTAAATAAGGGATTAGATTTATAGATGAGACGATTCCAATATTTTCCCGATTCCGATACAATTACTGATTTCGTAATAAATTCCCGATTCCGACACAATTACCGACTCCGATTTCGATTCTTTATAAATTTCTAAGTATTCAATTATAGAGTTGATATTTTTTGTATTATTTTACCATTACTACCAGCAGTGAAAGATTTTGTTTTAAACAAAATCAAATAAAAACGACAATTAAAAGAATCGGTTTTGGCACCGGAAAATCGGCGCATATTTTTCCGATTTCCATACTGATCCTGATACCCCCAAAAATTCCGATTTTTCCGATTCCAATTAATTTATAGGTGCATCTTTAGTAAAGACTTAGGCAGCGACATGCCTATTCATATTATATTTAAATTTCTTCATGTTAGTACAGTAATAGAAACTGGGATCAGGGAGAGAATTCCAAAGGCAAAGAGTTCGTGAAAAGATTTGTTAGAGTAGAAAGTCGTCCGGTATATAGTGATCTAAACAGCGAAAGAGTGTGATTTTGCTGCTAACCGAGTATATCGTATGTAATAAGACTGGAGGTTGAGCACTAATGCATTAGATTGATCGGAGCACATTCCATTGAAGTTTAAAATAATCATAGAGATGCAACATTGCGACGATGAAGCAGATGCTGTCAAACAGGTGGAGGTTAGTTGTTAATGCTCCAGCCCAGACGTAACAATAACGCATGCATTGCTAATATCTGTTTGAAAATATATAGGATAAGAAGTTTTCTAGTTAGTAGAAAGAGCATACTTTCTTTGCAGCAGACTGACAACATCTTCTATATACTTATTCCAATGTTACTTGTGCATATTAGGTTGAGGGATTTAAATATTGACTGCTCAGGAAGGATGATGCGAACCATGCCAATACAAAGTTAGTTTTTTTTAATCTAAAAATAAAAATTTTATTCCAACGCTGTCTTGTTGCAGAACATTTATGTCGATTTTTAAAACTATACTATTATGTTTTTAATTTTTCTTCAAAGTTCACAAATACAAAGGAACTCGATTGTTAGTGGTAACTCTTGATCTATATGAGGTATGAATATTCCATTAAACTTCTCTTTTAGATTTAAAACACTGAGTGAGTAAAGAAGTTGAAAACAATTTTCCTCTCCAAATTGATCATTTAAATATATTAACTTTTGACAGAGGCAACGGATTTTCACAAGATTGGTATCGATTTAAAGCTCGACCCTTCGGACAACAAATATCGAAAAATTGGCCAAAAGCATTTATTCCTTCACTCTTAACTGGGCACTTTTCTACAGGGAGAGGTCGCTTTTTTCGCCAATATTTTTTTAAAGATATCCTCTCTTCTTTTCGCTCAACTAGCCCTAATTTAAATCTACGTCACTTTCGGTTTGGCGGTGGACGCAACAGCAAAGGCGTCACTTTTTTTCGCGTTCTTTTCCTCCTTCGCGCTACGGGTTTGAGCCTGCCTGCCTACTACTACTTTTTTTTGCTCAACACACACCTCCAAACACCCTAGGCTAGTTCCTCATAAAAGCCAGTGTTGATTGGCGATACTGTAGAGATCTTATTTGGGCCACAAATACTATGTGATTTTGAATCAGTGTTTTCTTGTGGAGAAAATTATCCTCATGTCAGGTTGTCTTGACAGACCTCTGTACAGAGAGACCTTAGACACTCGAAGGCAATGTCTGGTGGGCATTCAAGACCTCTCCAGTAGATATTGAATCTCATTATCTCGGATGACAAAGACACTTTGTGTTTCAGGACAATAGTCATTTTTGAAATTCACAATGTGAAACTGAAAACCAATTAATTGCAACCTCATTGGTTATGTCACTATTTTCCGATCAACAAAAAACCTAGAAGAAATATCTCGGCTTCTACTTACCCTAAAAAATAATTAAATACGTTTATGGCTCAAGATATAAAATAAAAGTATCGAAATAATATCAAAGAAACACAACAAAACCAGCTAATTAAAAAGTTTTCTGAAAATACAATGATATAACATAAAACAATAGATTGAAACCGCTTTTAAAGTTGTGTACAAAAAAGTTGTTTTCACATTTTTCACATTGAAACGTTGTCTCATCAAGTAATAATAAGCTTTAAAATACCTGATCGTACAATACATATTTTTAGTTTACGAAAACCGCTTTCGACAAGGCTTGGTGCAACTTGATATAAATATTAATTCAATATCAAAACACCAGGCAACAATGCGTTAGAATGATAAATTTGACGCAGAAAACTTATTATTTCCCCTTTGTCGGAAACATAGCTCATAGAATGTGAGAACTAAAGGATAAGAGTTACAAGGCTGGTTAAAGTAAAGCCAAAGTCCATTTTCTGTTCCCCTTAATATTGCAATACATCCGCACAGCTGTTTATAATGTGAAAGATGTCAATATCTCGGATGACGAGGCAATTTGTGCTTCAGGCTAGTTGTGGTGTATCTACAGCTAAACAGATAATCAATGTTTCGGGTAGCAACACTAGTATTTCATCCGGACAGTTCTTTGTCGTTGAATTTTAAGTAGTATTATGTTTAAGTTGATATTATGTTCTGAACCTCGTTAATTTTTTTCATATGAATCACATGATTATTGTTGGCATTCGTTTCCCCGATATTTTTCTAATTAGAATTATTTCTGCAAACACATACGATACCTACAAGACGGACCATGTGAAATTTGCCAATATCTTTAAGTGAAAGTGTTTCTGTAAAACGAAATAGATTCGCATTTGACACACGCACATACACAGTGTCCATCAGTGTCATTAACTACTTAACCACCGTCACTTATCCGCTTATACTGGCCCATACATCTTTAAATGTTATCCCTCGTCTATGATTCAAATACTAACACCTCAACATAAATATAACTAATAATTATTTGAAATAGGCAAATAATTAAAACTCATGATTTCTTTGTTTTAAACTATATATATATATATATATATATATGCAGGAAAGCGATTTAGTTGCTATCCTCAGACATTCGTTTTATAACTACATGCCATGGCATTGTTATTACAATAGTTGGTTATAAGAAATAAAAACAATGATGTATAATAAGTCATGTATAGAAAAATAACACACAGACATAAGAAAATCACGTAAACACACACACGCAAACACACACGCAAACACACACGCAAACACACACGCACACACATGCACGCACATATGTGCATATATTATTTCATATGTACCTTTGAAATGTTATGTGATATAATATTACTTTATTTAATATTATTGCGAATTTTAAAAAAAAACGACGCTCGCCAATATTAAATTGTAAAATGTATAATAAATCACAGCACAGTAACTTCGCTGAGAATGTTGCCGCCATCGATGAGTGTCGAGTGAAGATATTTGAAGGCATTTGTATTCATTTTTATTGGTGGTTAAGTACTGTCTCTTTCTTATGTTCAGTCGAACTTGATTTGTACTTGGCACACCAGCTTATCAGTCGTTAACCACTTATCCGCCATCACCTCGCTGCTGCTGCTGCTGCTGCTGCTGCTGATGATGATGATGATGATGATGATGATGATGATGATGATGATTTTTGTAAGTTTTTGTTATCCTTAGGGAATGTTTGTGCAAGGTCTTTAGTTAGATCGGATTTCGCCTTTTCGAGTGCCAGGAAACGTTATATTTGTTCGTGTTTAATCATTCTATTGATATCGTATTAAATTAAATATTGACCTTGTCGGTATTTCATCCGATGAACCAGACTCGTAAGCATCACAAAAAATGTCAAATGAGTCTGCAAATAAAAGGGGATCGTTTATTAAAAATGATGGCCAATATATTTAATTGTACCTATTGTTCTAAATTTCTTTTCATCTGTTGAACAAATTTGATTTCATCCATATAAGAACGACTTTGAGACTCTATTAAAGGTACTGAAGATGTTTCGAAATGTTTCTCGGAAACTGATCCGTGGGCATCCTTTACTATTTTATTATATTTCTCATATATGAGCTTGAAATAGTAGACAAGAGTATCGAACTATCTGTGATAATAATTACTCCTAGTTTGATACTGAAGTATACTGCTCTAGAAAAGTCAAATCCTAAGGAAGAACTTTTCATGCATTTTCTGAACATGTTGGAAAATTACTTATCAAAAATTCAACTGAACAAATCTTCATGTTTAAAAGAATAAAAGTTTTGGAAGATTTTCATGTCAAATTGTCTTATGAATAATGTTATTTCCTCTGGGATTATTTAAAATAAAAAAGAAGGATAAAAATGGTAATATGATGGACAATAAATTGGTGTAGGCGTACATAACGACTATTATTTATTCCCGCGTAACACCGGATGTCCCTGCTAGTTCTACTTGAGAATGATACAACACAACACACATTGCATGGTCTCTTAATTATTATTTCGTTATTTTTCAGTTTAACTAAATGGAATATCATAAAATTCAGTTCAAAATTCACAACAGGATAAAATGAAAAAAAAAGTTGAAAGATCGTGAACTGTTGAGGACGCACCCCTACTGTCTGGAATAAACTATTCCATGGCGTTACTTCCGTCCATGACGTCACTTCCGAGTAACGAAAACTGGTTTACCAAATCAGTAAGAGAGGACACACCGGAGAGTATGGTCGTCCCTTAATAGTCCATCAGTTGAGCACAGATATTGCTCAATTTCTTATTTTCATGTATTTTCGTTAATACATATTTAAATGTTATCGCTCGTCTGTTATTCAAATACTACAACCTCAACATGAATATAACTAATAATTTTTAGAAATAGACAAATAATTAAAACTCAGGATTTCTTTGTTTTAAACTATATATATATAACAAAAACACACACGCACACACATGCACGCACATATGTGCATATATTATTTCATATGTACCTTTGAAATGTTATATGATATAATATTACTTTATTTAATATTATTGCGAATTTAAAAAAAAAAAACGACGCTCTCCAATATTAAAGTGTAAAATGTATAATAAATCAATACATTTTAAACGATAAAATACGTAAGTAAAAAACATATTAATTAAAAAAACTAAACTAATCTGAAACGTAAGACAAAAAAAGAAAACGTGCTAAAACAAGCTCGCCTATTGATTCGACACGTTTATAAAAAAGGGTAAGTCATTCTTCTACAAAACAGAACAAAGGAGGAGAATAAAAGTTAGTCAAACTTTGTCTGAGATAAGCTCTGACATTGGTTAATGGAATCAGGAATTCATAGGTGGGAATAGCAGTGAATTTGATTGGTGGGTTATCCAAAACCAAACGCCATGTGTATATTAAAAAAATCCAGTAACATGAATTTTAGCTTGACCTGTCCTTAGGAAATGAGATGTAATAAATTCTATGTAGTTTAATTACCATATATATTTTTTCTTTTTTAAAGATATATAATTTTTAATGTTTATTCTTTTTTGAATAAATATGGCCGTTATAATTCAAATGTGGACGTCTCACTGAAACGAAATATCTTCATTTATTTATTTATATATATATATATATATATATATATATATATATATATATATATATATATATATATATATATAGTAAGTTATAAAATATATATGGCGATTAAGCTACACTGAATATTCCGCGTTTCATCCACTCTAAGCCTGAAGAGTCATGGAGTGGATGAAACGCGGAATATTCAGTGTAGCTTAATCGCCATATATATTTTATAACTTACTAACTAGCTCTACCTACGTATTGAGCACCTTTAAAGTAAATACTTAAAGTTTACGCATAAATTTATACTTTCGTATATTAATGTTATGTGAGTAAATGAAGTAGTTATATATATATATATATATATATATATATATATATATATATATATATATATATATATATATATATATATTAAAGCAAGAAAAATAATAATTGAATAAATTTCAACATTTAACAATACATCCAAAATTTAAACAAAGAATTATAATAAAAAAAATCCTTAACCTTTGGTTTTAAAAGAATTAACACCGTTTATCAGACGGTAAACATTAGTAAAAATGCATCAAAGGTTGGCATAAATTTGAAGAAATATAAAAAATACATAGAATGTTCAATAAAATAACATCCAGTCAATTCAATAATAAACTAATCAATTAATTAAGAAAAACGTGAACTCAAACAAAGAATCCGGAATCGAAAGATGAATGGATTATAAAAACTTATATTAACTTTTTTATTTTATCTTGTTTGAAAGTGTTTTGGATATTTCATATAGTTTTTCAACCTTAAATTTATTTGGAATAGACTTTTTAATTTTATTATATTCAAATTACAATTCGGATTACATTGATGATACAATTTTGACCCTACGGAGTACAATTTCATTGAATTTGTTGACTTTTTAGATTTTACGATAATCATTCCACGCGTTAGATTGCATTCTCTCCATTGTGTATTTAACTGACTACAAGTTGATCAATTATTTTATTTTTCAAATTTAACGAAGTAAAAACGTAGGTAATTCCCACCGATTTATCCGGGTCATTTTCAGTGCATCCTGTAAGATGTCACTTGAGATTTTAACATAAGTTAGGGTTCGATATAATTTTGTGATCGTTTCCTACGTACTTTTTCAGCTCGCTGTCCTCAATGTATGCGTGTTTGTGTATGCAAGCGTGTGTGCTTGTTTGGTTGTGTGTGTACGCGCAGTGCGCTCGCGTGTTTAAGTTATGCCATCAGTTTTGGAAACCTCCGTGTGTAAGTATGTGTGCGTATGTATGTTTTCATCTACAGCCCCACCCACAAATATTAACTTTCATAAATATTCGTGCTTTGTCTGCTGTATGTCTGGGCGTGTTATGATTTGTTCAATACGATGTGAATCTTGTTATAAGTTTTTTTTTTTTCCTTTGCGTAATTAGTGGAGTTTCATATAATTTCATTTGTAAAAGTTGTCGTTTTTTATGAACCTTATCTCCCCTGTGTTTTTGTTTGGTTGTTTGGTTGCTTGTTTTTGTTTTACGGTATATCAACCCTTTTCAGGTTATTTAATGCAGAAACCAGTGATTTTGAAAAACAATTTTTTAATAGAGTATATTTGTTTTGTTTTTTTTTAAATTGGTTTCTATTAAACCAATAGTTGGGACCCAAACAGGTACTACCAGTTCGGGTTAGAGTGGGCCTGGGAGCAATGGCAATTAAAGGGTTGCTCCACACTCCCCAAAGCCCGCAAGCTGAGGCCTCACCATCGGATATAGTTTAAGGTCATATCCAGGACCGTGTGTTTTTGGGAGATTCGTGTTCCATTTCAGGTCAATGTATTTGTTCTGGTTTGTGTATTCGAGTGGGCGTACGTATATATGTGCTTGAGTATATGTACTTATCTATATAAACACTTACATTTTCATTTATTTATTCAATGTTCTTATTTTGTTCTATTTGATAATAGGACATTCACCTGCTTTCATACTTTCACATCGAGGGATCGTTTATGTATGTACAGCGATGTGCTTTGGATGCTTTCTATTTGTGTGTGTCCTGTATAAGTTTGTGTGTTTGTGTCTGTGTGCGCGCGCACGCGTGTGTGTGTGTGTGTGTGTAAGGAGATATGCATAATCTTAACTTAGGGACCTATTTTTGCTCAATGTGAAACAAATAAATGTCTGTTTTCTTGGATTTTTATGCTGCTTTTATGTAGAGCAACTCTGTTGCTGAGTGTTTCGGTGACGCCTATATATGATTTGTCGCGTGTTGTGCATTTTAGTGTATAGACCACATTTTTGGAGTTGCATCTAAATCTTTCTTTATTTTTATTATATGTGTGTGCGTATGCGCGTGTTTGTGTGTGTGCGCGTGTGTGTGTGTGTGTAAATTATATCGAGAACAACCTGAATCTATATCAAAACATTGTCAAAACTTCAAGTGATATACCCCCAAAATATACTAAAAATGACACGACGATTTCTCTGGTGGAAAAACTGAATTCATTTGTTTTTTGTTTTTCACTAGATTTTGCAAACTAAAATAATATCTAAAGAAAAGAAAACTAAAATATTATCTAAAGAAAAGAAAACTAAAATAATATCTAAAGTAAAGCAAACTAAAATAATATCTAAAGAAAAGCAAACTAAAAAAATATCTAAAGAAAAGAAAACTAAAATAATATCTACAGAACAGAAAACTAAAATAATATCTACAGAAAAGCAAACTAAAATAATATCTAAAGAAAAACAAACTAAAATAATATCTAAAGAAAAACAAGGTAAAATAATATATAAAGAAAAGCAAACTAAAATAATATATAAAGAAAAGCTAACAAAATAAATATATACAGAAAAACAAACAAAAATAATATCTAAAGAAAAGCAAACTAAAATAATTCTTAAAGAAAAGCAAACTAAAATAATATCTAAAGAAAAGAAAACTAAAATAATATCTAAAGAAAAGCAACCTAAATAATATCTACAGAAAAGCAAAGTACAATTATATTAAAAGAAAAGCAAACTAAAATAATGTATAAAGAAAAGCAAACTAAAATAATATCTAAAAAAAGCAAACTAAAAAAATATCTAAAGAAAAGCAAACTAAAACAATATCTAAGGAAACGCTAACTAAAATTATATCTAAAGACAAGCAAATTATAATAATATCCAAAGAAAAAAAACTAAAATAATATCTAAAGAACAGCAAACTAAAATAATATATAAAGAAAAGCAAACTGAAATTATATCTAAAGAAAGGCAAATTATAATAATATCTAAAGAAAAAAAACTAAAATAATATCTTAAGAAAAGCAAACTAAATAATATCGAAAGAAAAGCAATGTAAAATTATATTTACAGAAAAGCAAACTAAAATAATATATAAACAAAAGCAAACTAAAATAATATCTAAAGAAAAGCTCACTAAAATAATATATAAAGAAAAGCAAACTAAAAAAATATATAAAGAAAAGCAAACTAAAATAATACCTAAACTAAAACAAACTAAAATAATATCTAAAGAAAAGCAAACTACAATAATATATAAAGAAAAGCACACTAAAATAATATATAAAGTAAAGCAAACTAAAATAATATATAAAGAAAAGCAAACTAAAATAATATATAAAGAAAAGCAAACTAAAATTATATCTTAAGAAACGAAAATTAAATAATATCTAAAGAAAAGCAAATTATAATAATATCAAAAGAAAAGCAAACTAAAATAATATCTAAAGAAAAACAAACTAAAATAATATCTAAAGAAAAACAAACTAAAATAATATCTAAAGAAAAGCAAACTAAAATAATATCTAAAGAAAAGCAAACTAAAATAATATCTAAAAAAAAAAAAACTAAAATAATATCTAAAGAAAAACAAACTAAAATAATATATAAAGAAAAACAAACTAAAATAATATCTAAAGAAAAACAAACTAAAATAATATCTAAAGAAAAGTAAACTAAGATAATATCTAAAGAAAAGCAAACTAAAATAATATCTAAAGAAAAACAAACTAAAATAATATCTAAAGAAAAACAAACTAAAATAATATCTAAAGAAAAACAAACTAAAATAATATCTAAAGAAAAACAAACTAAAATAATATATAAAGAAAAGCAAATTATAATAATATCTAAAGAAAAACAAACTAAAATAATATCTAAAGAAAAACAAACTAAAATAATATATAAAGAAAAACAAACTAAAATAATATCTAAAGAAAAGCAAACTAAAATAATATCAAAAGAAAAACAAACTAAAATAATATCTAAAAAAAAGTAAACTAAAAAAATATCTAAAGAAAAGCAAACTAAAATAATATCTAAAGAAAAGCAAACTAAAATAATATCATAAGAAAAGTAAACTAAGATAATATCTAAAGAAAAGCAAACTAAAATAATATCTAAAGAAAAGCAAACTAAAATAATATCTAAAGAAAAACAAACTAAAATTATATCTAAAGAAAAACAAACTAAAATAATATCTAAAGAAAAACAAACTAAAATAATATATAAAGAAAAGCAGACTCTAATAATATCTAAAGAAAAACAAACTAAAATAATATATAAAGAAAAGCAAACTAAAATAATATCTAAAGAAAAACAAACTAAAATAATATCTAAAGAAAAGCAAACTAAAATAATATCTCAAGAAAAGCAACCTATAATAATATCTAAAGAAAAGCAAACTAAAATAATATCTATAGAAAAGTAAACTAAGATAATATCTAAAGAAAAGCAAACTAAAATAATATCTAAAGAAAAGCAAACTAAAATAATATCTAAAAAAAAACAAACTAAAATAATATCTAAAGAAAAGTAAACTAAGATAATATCTAAAGAAAAGCAAACTAAAATAATATATAAAGAAAACCAAACTAAAATAATATCTAAAGAAAAGCAAACTAAAATAATATCTAAAAAAAAGCAAACTAAAATAATATCTAAAGAAAAGCAAACTAAAATAATATCTAAAGAAAAGCAAACTAAAATAATATCTAAAAAAAAAACAAACTAAAATAATATCTAAAGAAAAACAAACTAAAATAATATCTAAAGAAAAACAAACTAAAATAATATATAAAGAAAAGCAAACTAAAATAATATCTAAAGAAAAGCAAACTAAAATAATATCTAAAAAAAACAAACTAAAATAATATCTAAAGAAAAACAAACTAAAATAATATCTAAAGAAAAACAAACTAAAATAATATCTAAAGAAAAGTAAACTAAAATAATATCTAAAGAAAAGCAAACTAAAATAATATCTAAAGAAAAACAAACTAAAATAATATCTAAAACAAAGCAAACTAAGATAATATCTAAAGAAAAGTAAACTAAGATAATATCTAAAGAAAAACAAACTAAAATAATATATAAAGAAAAGCAAACTAAAATAATATCTAAAGAAAAACAAACTAAAATAATATCTAAAGAAAAACAAACTAAAATAATATATAAAGAAAAGCAAACTAACATAATATCGAAAGAAAAACAAACTAAAATAATATCTAAAGAAAAGCAAACTAAAATAATATCTAGAGAAAAGCAAACTAAAATAATATCTAAAGAAAAACAAACTAAAATAATATCTAAAGAAAAACAAACTAAAATAATATCTAAAGAAAAACAAACTAAAATAATATATAAAGAAAAGCAAACTAAAATAATATCTAAAGAAAAACAAACTAAAATAATATCTAAAGAAAAACAAACTCAAATAATATATAAAGAAAAGCAAACTAAAATAATATCTAAAAAAAAACAAACTAAAATAATATCTAAAGAAAAGCAAACTAAAATAATATCTAAAGAAAAACAAACTAAAATAATATCTAAAGAAAAGCAAACTAAAATAATATCTAAAGAAAAGACAACTAAGATAATATCTAAAGAAAAGCAAACTAAAATAATATCTAAAAAAAAAAAAACTAAGATAATATCTAAAGAAAAGCAAACTAAAATAATATCTAACGAAAAACAAACTAAAATAATATCTAAAGAAAAGCAAACTAAAATAATATCTAAAGAAAAACAAACTAAAATAATATCTAAAGAAAAACAAACTAAAATAATATCTAAAGAAAAACAAACTAAAATAATATCTAAAGAAAAGCAAACTAAAATAATATCTAAAGAAAAGTAAACTAAGATAATATCTAAAGAAAAGCAAACTAAAATAATATCTAAAGAAAAACAAACTAAAATAATATCTAAAGAAAAACAAACTAAAATAATATCTAAAGAAAAACAAACTAAAATAATATCTAAAGAAAAACAAACTAAAATAATATATAAAGAAAAGCAAATTATAATAATACCTAAGAAAAACAAACTAAAATAATATCTAAAGAAAAACAAACTAAAATAATATATAAAGAAAAACAAACTAAAATAATATCTAAAGAAAAGCAAACTAAAATAATATCTAAAGAAAAACAAACTAAAATAATATCTAAAAAAAAGTAAACTAAAATAATATCTAAAGAAAAGCAAACTAAAATAATATCTAAAGAAAGGCAAACTAAAATAATATCTAAAGAAAAGTAAACTAAGATAATATCTAAAGAAAAGCAAACTAAAATAATATCTAAAGAAAAGCAAACTAAAATAATATCTAAAGAAAAACAAACTAAAATTATATCTAAAGAAAAACAAACTAAAATAATATCTAAAGAAAAACAAACTAAAATAATATCTAAAGAAAAACAAACTAAAATAATATATAAAGAAAAGCAGACTCAAATAATATCTAAAGAAAAACAAACTAAAATAATATATAAAGAAAAGCAAACTAAAATAATATCTAAAGAAAAACAAACTAAAATAATATCTAAAGAAAAGCAAACTAAAATAATATCTCAAGAAAACCAACCTATAATAATATCTAAAGAAAAGCAAACTAAAATAATATCTATAGAAAAGTAAACTAAGATAATATCTAAAGAAAAGCAAACAAAAATAATATCCAAAGAAAAGCAAACTAAAATAATATCTAAAAAAAAACAAACTAAAATAATATCTAAAGAAAAGTAAACTAAGATAATATCTAAAGAAAAGCAAACTAAAATAATATCTAAAGAAAACCAAACTAAAATAATATCTAAAGAAACGCAAACTAAAATAATATCTAAAGAAAAGCAAACTAAAATAATATCTAAAGAAAAGCAAACTAAAATAATATCTAAAGAAAAGCAAACTAAAATAATATCTAAAAAAAAACAAACTAAAATAATATCTAAAGAAAAACAAACTAAAATAATATCTAAAGAAAAACAAACTAAAATAATATCTAAAGAAAAACAAACTAAAATAATATATAAAGAAAAGCAAACTAAAATAATATCGAAAGAAAAACAAACTAAAATAATATCTAAAGAAAAGCAAACTAAAATAATATCTAAAGAAAAGCAAACTAAAATAATATCTAAAGAAAAACAAACTAAAATAATATCTAAAGAAAAACAAACTAAAATAATATCTAAAGAAAAACAAACTAAAATAATATATAAAGAAAAGCAAACTAAAATAATATCTAAAGAAAAACAAACTAAAATAATATCTAAAGAAAAGCAAACTAAAATAATATCTAAAGAAAAGACAACTAAGATAATATCTAAAGAAAAGCAAACTAAAATAATATCTAAAAAAAAACAAACTAAGATAATATCTAAAGAAAAGCAAACTAAAATAATATCTAACGAAAAACAAACTAAAATAATATCACAAGAAAAGCAAACTAAAATAATATCTAAAGAAAAACAAACTAAAATAATATCTAAAGAAAAACAAACTAAAATAATATCTAAAGAAAAACAAACTAAAATAATATCTAAAGAAAAACAAACTAAAATAATATATAAAGAAAAGCAAACTAAAATAATATCTAAAGAAAAACAAACTAAAATAATATCTAAAGAAAAACAAACTCAAATAATATATAAAGAAAAGCAAACTAAAATAATATTTAAAAAAAAAAAACTAAAATAATATATAAAGAAAAGCAAACTACAATAATATCTAAAGAAAAACAAACTAAAATAATATCTAAAGAAAAGCAAACTAAGATAATATCTAAAGAAAACAAACTAAAATAATATCTAAAGAAAAACAAACTAAGATAATATCTAAAGAAAAGCAAACTAAAATAATATCTAAAGAAAAACAAACTAAAATAATATCTAAAAGAAAGCAAACTAAAATAATATCTAAAGTAAAACAAACTAAAATAATATCTAAAGAAAAGCAAACTAAAATAATATCTAAAGAAAAACAAACTAAAATAATATCTAAAGAAAAACAAACTAAAATAATATCTAAAGAAAAACAAACTAAAATAATATATAAAGAAAAGCAAACTAAAATAATCTCTAAAGAAAAACAAACTAAAATAATATCTAAAGAAAAACTAACTAAAATAATATCTAAAGAAAAACAAACTAAAATAATATCTAAAGAAAAACAAACTAAAATAATATCTAAAGAAAAGCAAACTAAAATAATATCTAAAGAAAAACAAACTAAAATAATATCTAAAGAAAAACAAACTAAAATAATATCTAAAGAAAAACAAACTAAAATAATATATAAAGAAAAGCAACCTAAAATAATATCTAAAGAAAAAAAACTAATATAATATCTAAAGAAAAACAAACTCAAATAATATATAAAGAAAAGCAAACTAAAATACTATCTAAAGAAAAACAAACTAAAATAATATATAAAGAAAAGCAAACTAAAATAATATCTAAAGAAAAACAAACTAAAATAATATCTAAAGAAAAGCAAACTAAAATAACATCTAAAGAAAACAAACTAAAATAATATCTAAAGAAAAACAAACTAAAATAATATAGAAAGAAAAGCAGACTAAAATAATATCTAAAGAAAAGCAAACTAAAATAATATCTAAAGAAAAACAAGGTAAAATAATATATAAAAAAAAAAATAAAATAATATCTAAAGTAAAGCAAACTAAAATAATATATAAAGAAAAGCAAACTAAAATAATATATAAAGAAAAGCAAACTAAAATAATACCTAAAGAAAAGCAAACTAAAATAATATCTTAAGAAAAGATAACTAAAATTATATCTAAAAAAGCAAACTAAAATAATATCTAAAGAAAAGCAAACTAAAATTATATCTAGAGAAAAGCAAACTGAAATTATATCTAAAGAAAAGCAAATTATTATAATATCTAAAGAACAGCAAACTAAAATAATATCTAAAGAAAAGCAAACTAAAATTATATCTAAAAAAAGCAAACTAAAATAATATCTAAAGAAAAGCAAACTAAAATTATATCTGGAGAAAAGCAAACTGAAATTATATCTAAAGAAAAGCAAATTATAATAATATATAAAGAAAAGCAAACTAAATTAATATCTAAAAAAAGCAAACTAAAATAATATCTAAAGAAAAGCAAACTAAAATTATATCTAGAGAAAAGCAAACTGAAATTATATCTAAAGAAAAGCAAATTATAATAATATCTAAAGAAAAGCAAACTAAAATAATATCTAAAGAAAAGCAAACTAAAACGTTATATACAGAAAAGCAAACTAAAATAATATCTAAAGACAAGCAAACTAAAATAATATATAAAGACAAGCAAACTAAAATAATATATAAAGAAAAGCAAACTAAAATAATATATAAAGAAAAGCAAACTAAAATAATATCTAAAGAAAAGCAAACTAAAATAATATCTAAAGAAAAGCAAACTAAAACGTTATATACAGAAAAGCAAACAAAAATAATATCTAAAGACAAGCAAACTAAAATAATATATAAAGACAAGCAAACTAAAATAATATATAAAGACAAGCAAACTAAAATAATATATAAAGAAAAGCAAACTAAAATTATATCTAAAGAAAAACAAACTAAAATAATATCTAAAGAAAAACAAACTAAAATAATATCTAAAGAAAAGCAAACTAAAATAATATCTAAAGAAAAGCAAACTAAAATAATATCTAAAGAAAGCAAACTAAAATAATATCTAAAGAAAAGCAAATTATAATAATATCTAACGAAAAGCAAACTAAAATAATATCTAAAGAAAAGCAAATTATAATAATATCTAAAGACAAGCAAACTAAAATAATATCTAAAGAAAAGAAAACTAAAATAATATCTAAAGAAAAGCAAACTAAAATAATATCTAAAGAAAAGCAAACTAAAATAATATCTAAAGAAAAACAAACTAGAATAATATCTAAAGAAAACAAACTAAAATAATATCTAAAAAAAGCAAACTAAAATAATATAGAAAGAAAAGCAGACTAAAATAATATCTAAAGAAAAGCAAACTAAAATAATATCTAAAGAAAAACGAGGTAAAATAATATCTAAAAAAGCAAACTAAAATAATATAGAAAGAAAAGCAGACTAAAATAATATCTAAAGAAAAACAAACTAAAATATAATATAAAGAAAAGCAAACTAAAATAATATCTAAAGAAAAGCAAACTAAAATAATATATAAAGAAAAACAAACTAAAATAATATCTAAAGAAAAGCAAATTATAATAATATCTAAAGAAAAGCAAACTAAAATAATATAGAAAGAAAAGCAAACTAAAATAATATCTAAAGAAAAGCAAACTAAAATAATATATAAAGAAAAGCTAACTAAAATAATATCTAAAGAAAAACAAACTAAAATAATATAGAAAGAAAAGCAGACTAAAATAATATAGAAAGAAAAGCAAACTAAAATAATATCTAAAGTAAAGCAAACTAAAAAAATATATAAAGAAAAGCAAACTAAAATAATATCTAAAGAAAAGCAAATTATAATAATATCTAAAGAAAAGCAAACTAAAATAATATAGAAAGAAAAGCAAACTAAAATAATATAGAAAGAAAAGCAGACTAAAATAATATAGAAAGAAAAGCAAACTAAAATAATATCTAAAGGAAAGCAAACTAAAATAATATCTAAAGAAAAGCAAACTAAAATAATATAGAAAAAAAAGCAAACTAAAATAATATACAAAGAAAAGCAGACTAAAATAATATCTAAAGAAAAGCAAACTAAAATAATATCTAAAGAAAAGCAAACTAAAATAATATCTAAAGAAAGCAAACTAAAATAATATCTAAAGAAAAGCAAACTAAAATTATATCTAGAGAAAAGCAAACTGAAATTATATCTAAAGAAAAGCAAATTATAATAATATCTAAAGAAAAGCAAACTAAAATAATATCTAAAGAAAAGCTAACTAAAATAATATCTAAAGAAAAGAAAACTGAAATAATATCTAAAGAAAAGCAAACTAAAATAATATCTAAAGAAAAGCAAACTAAAATAATATCTAAAAAAAAGCAAACTAAAATAATATCTAAAGAAAAGCAAACTAAAATTATATCTAGAGAAAAGCAAACTGAAATTATATCTAAAGAAAAGCAAATTATAATAATATAGAAAGAAAAGCAGACTAAAATAATATCAAAAGGAAAGCAAACTAAAATAATATCTAAAGAAAAACAAGGTAAAATAATATCTAAAAAAAGCAAACTAAAATAATATAGAAAGAAAAGCAGACTAAAATAATATCTAAAGAAAAACAAACTAAAATAATATATAAAGACAAGCAAGCAAAAATAATATCTAAAGAAAAGCAAACTAAAATAATATCTAAAGGAAAGCAAACTAAAATAATATCTAAAGAAAAGTAAACTAAAACGTTATATACAGAAAAGCAAACTAAAATAATATCTAAAGACAAGCAAACAAAAAAAATATATAAAGACAAGCAAACAAAAATAATATATAAAAAAAAGCAAACTAAAATAATATCTAAAGGAAAGCAAACTAAAATAATATCTAAAGAAAACAAACTAAAATAATATCTAAAAAAAGCAAACTAAAATAATATAGAAAGAAAAGCAGACTAAAATAATATCTAAAGAAAATGCAAACTAAAATAATATCTAAAGAAAAACAAGGTAAAATAATATCTAAAAAAAGCAAACTAAAATAATATAGAAAGAAAAGCAGACTAAAATAATATCTAAAGAAAAACACACTAAAATAATATATAAAGAAAAGCAAACTACAATAATATCTAAAGAAAAGCAAACTAAAATAATATCTAAAGAAAAGCAAACTAAAATAATATCTAAAGAAAAGCAAACTAAAATTTTATCTAACAAAAGCAAACTAAAATACTATCTAAAGAAAAACAAACTAAAATAATATATAAAGAAAAGCAAACTAAAATAATATATAAAGAAAAACAAACTAAAATAATATCTAAAGAAAAGCAAACTAAAATAATATCTAAAGAAAACAAACTAAAATAATATCTAAAAAAAGCAAACTAAAATAATATAGAAAGAAAAGCAGACTAAAATAATATATAAAGAAAAGCAAACTAAAATAATATCTAAAGAAAAGCAAACTAAAATAATATATAAAGAAAAGCAAACTAAGATAATATCTAAAGAAAAGAAAACTAAAATTATATCTCAAAAAAGCAAACTAAAATAATATCTAAAGAAAAGCAAACTAAAATTATATCTAGAGAAAAGCAAACTGAAATTATATCTAAAGAAAAGCAAATTATAATAATATCTAAAGAAAAGCAAACTAAAATAATATCTAAAGAAAAGTAAACTAAAATTATATCTAAAAAAAGCAAACTAAAATAATATCTAAAGAAAAGCAAACTAAAATTATATCTAGAGAAAAGCAAACTGAAATTATATCTAAAGAAAAGCAAATTATAATAATATCTAAAGAAAAGCAAACTAAAATAATATCTAAAGAAAAGCAAACTAAAACGTTATGTACAGAAAAGCAAACTAAAATAATATCTAAAGACAAGCAAACTAAAATAATATATAAAGACAAGCAAACTAAAATAATATATAAAGAAAAGCAAACTAAAATAATATCTAAAGGAAAGCAAACTAAAATAATATCTAAAGAAAAGCAAACTAAAATAATATCTAAAGAAAAGCAAACTAAATAATATCTAAAGAAAAGCAAACTAAAATAATATCTAAAGAAAAGCAAACTAAAATAATATATAAAGAAAACAAACTAAAATAATATCTAAAAAAAGCAAACTAAAATAATATAGAAAGAAAAGCAGACTAAAATAATATCTAAAGAAAAGAAAACTAAAATAATATCTAAAGAAAAACAAGGTAAAATAATATATAAAGAAAAGCAAACTAAAATAATATCTAAAGAAAAGCAAACTAAAATAATATCTAAAGAAAAGCAAACTAAAATTATATCTAAAGAAAAGCAAACTAAAATAATATCTAAAGAAAAGCAAACTAAAATAATATATAAAGAAAACAAACTAAAATAATATCTAAAAAAAGCAAACTAAAAAAATATAGAAAGAAAAGCAGACTAAAATAATATCTAAAGAAAAGCAAACTAAAATAATATCTAAAGAAAAACAAGGTAAAATAATATATAAAGAAAAGCAAACTAAAATAATATCTAAAGAAAAGCAAACAAAAATAATATCTAAAGAAAAGCAAACTAAAATTATATCTAAAGAAAAGCAAACTAAAATAATATCTAAAGAAAAGCAAACTAAAATAATATCTAAAGAAAAGGAAATTATAATAATATCTAAAAAAAGCAAACTAAAATAATATAGACAGAAAAGCAGACTAAAATAATATCTAAAGAAAAGCAAACTAAAATAATATCTAAAGAAAAACAAGGTAAAATAATATATAAAGAAAAGCAAACTAAAATAATATCTAAAGAAAAGCAAACTAAAATAATATCTAAAGTAAAGCAAACTAAAATAATATATAAAGAAAAGCAAACTAAAATAATATCTAAAGAAAAGCAAACTAAAATTATATCTAGAGAAAAGCAAACTGAAATTATATCTAAAGAAAAGCAAATTATAATAATATCTAAAGAAAAGCAAACTAAAATAATATCTAAAGAAAAGCAAACTAAAACGTTCTATACAGAAAAGCAAACTAAAATAATATCTAAAGACAAGCAAACTAAAATAGTATATAAAGACAAGCAAACTAAAATAATATATAAAGAAAAGAAAACTAAAATAATATCTAAAGGAAAGCAAACTAAAATAATATCTAAAGAAAAGAAAACTAAAATAATATCTAAAGAAAAGCAAACTAAAATAATATCTAAAGAAAAGCAAACTAAAATAATATCTAAAGAAAAGCTAACTAAAATAATATATAAAGAAAACAAACTAAAATAATATCTAAAAAAAGCAAACTAAAATAATATAGAAAGAAAAGCAGACTAAAATAATATCTAAAGAAAAGCAAACTAAATTTATATCTAGAGAAAAACAAGGTAAAAAAATATATAAAGAAAAGCTAACTAAAATAATATCTAAAGGAAAGCAAACTAAAATAATATCTAAATAAAAGCAAACTAAAATTATATCTAAAGAAAAGTAAACTAAAATAATATCTAAAGAAAAGCAAACTAAAATAATATCTAAAGAAAACACACTAAAATAATATCTAAAAAAAGCAAACTAAAATAATATAGAAAGAAAAGCAGACAAAAATAATATCTAAAGAAAAGCAAACTAAAATAATATATAAAGAAAAGCAAACTAAAATAATATATAAAGAAAAGCAAACTAAAATAATATATAAAGAAAAGTAAATTAAATAATAATATCTAAAGTAAAGCAAACAAAAATAATATTTAAAGAAAAGCAAACTAAAATAATATATAAAGAAAAGCAAACTAAAATAATATCTAAAGGAAAGCAAACTAAAATAATATCTAAAGAAAAGCAAACTAAAATAATATCTAAAGAAAAGCAAACTAAAATAATATCTAAAGAAAAGCAAACTAAAATAATATATAAAGAAAAGCAAACTAAAATAATATCTAAAGAAAAGTAAACTAAAATAATATCTAAAGTAAAGCAAACAAAAATAATATTTAAAGAAAAGCAAACTAAAATAATATATAAAGAAAAGCAAACTAAAATAATATCTACAGGAAAGCAAACTAAAATAATATCTAAAGGAAAGCAAACTAAAATAATATCTAAAGAAAAGCAAACTAAAATAATATCTAAAGAAAAGCAAACTAAAATAATATATAAAGAAAAGCAAACTAAAATAATATCTAAAGGAAAGCAAACTAAAATAATATCTAAAGAAAAGCAAACTAAAATAATATCTAAAGAAAAGCAAACTAAAATTATATCTAGAGAAAAGCAAACTGAAATTATATCTAAAGAAAAGCAAATTATAATAATATCTAAAGAAAAGCAAACTAAAATAATATCTAAAGAAAAGCAAACTAAAACGTTATATACAGAAAAGCAAACTAAAATAATATCTAAAGACAAGCAAACTAAAATAATATATAAAGACAAGCAAACTAAAATAATATATAAAGAAAAGCAAACTAAAATAATATATAAAGAAAAGCAAACTAAAATAATATCTAAAGAAAAGCAAACTAAAATAATATCTAAAGAAAAGAAAACTAAAATAATATCTAAAGAAAAGCAAACTAAAATAATATCTAAAGAAAAGCAAACTAAAATAATATCTAAAGAAAAGCTTACTAAAATAATATATAAAGAAAACAAACTAAAATAATATCTAAAAAAAGCAAACTAAAATAATATAGAAAGAAAAGCAGACTAAAATAATATCTAAAGAAAAGCAAACTAAAATTATATCTAGAGAAAAACAAGGTAAAATAATATATAAAGAAAAGCAAACTAAAATAATATCTAAAGAAAAGCAAACTAAAATAATATCTAAAGAAAAGCAAACTAAAATTATGTCTAAAGAAAAGCAAACTACAATTATATCTTAAGAAAAGCAAACTAAAATAATATCTTAAGAAAAGCAAACTAAAATAATATCTAAAGAAAAACAAACTAAAATAATATCTAAAGAAAAGCAAACTAAAATAATATATAAAGAAAAGCAAACTAAAATAATATCTAAAGAAAAACAAACTAAAATAATATATAAAGAAAAGCAAACTCACATAATATCTAAAGAAAAGCAAACTACAATAATATCTAAAGAAAACCAAACGAAAATAATATCTAAAAAAAGCAAACTAAAATAATATATAAAGAAAAGCAGACTAAAATAATATCTAAAGAAAAGCAAACTAAAATAATATCTAAAGAAAAAGAAACTAAAATAATATATAAAGAAAAGCAAACAAAAATAATATCTAAAGAAAAACACACAAAAATAATATCTAAAGAAAAAAAACTAAAATAATATATAAAGAAAAGCAAACTAAAATACTATCTAAAGAAAAACAAACTAAAATAATATCTAAAGAAAAGCACACTAAAATAATATCTAAAGAAAAACAAACTAAAATAATATCTAAAGAAAAGCAAACTAAAATTGTATCCAAAGAAAAGCAAACTAAAATAATATCTAAAAAAAGCAAGCAAAAATAATATATAAAGAAAAGCAGACTTAAATAATATCTAAAGAAAAGCAAACTAAAATAATATCTAAAGAAAAGCAAACTTACATAATATCTAAAAAAAGCAAACTAAAATAATATCTGAAGAAAAGCAAACTAAAATTATATCTAGAGATAAGAAAACTAAAATTATATCTAAAGAAAAGGAAATTAAAATAATATCTAAAGAAAAGCAAACTAAAATAATATCTAAAAAAAGCAAACTAAAATAATATCTAAAGAAAAGCAAACTAAAATAATATCTAAAGAAAAGCAAACTAAAATAATATCTAAAGAAAAGCAAACTAAAATAATATCTAAAGACAAACAAACTTAAATAATATATAAAGATAAGCGAACTAAAATAATATCTAAAGAAAAGCAAACTTACATACTATCTAAAAAAAGCAAACTAAAATAATATCTAAAGAAAAGCAAACTAAAATTATATCTAGAGAAAAGAAAACTAAAATTATATCTAAAGAAAAGGAAATTAAAGTAATATCTAAAGAAAAGCAAACTAAAATAATATCTAAAGAAAAGTAAACTAAAATAATATCTAAAGTAAAGCAAACAAAAATAATATTTAAAGAAAAGCAAACTAAAATAATATATAAAGAAAAGCAAACTAAAATAATATCTAAAGGAAAGCAAACTAAAATAATATCTAAAGAAAAGCAAACTAAAATAATATCTAAAGAAAAGCAAACTAAAATAATATCTAAAGAAAAGCAAACTAAAATAATATATAAAGAAAAGCAAACTAAAATAATATCTAAAGGAAAGCAAACTAAAATAATATCTAAAGAAAAGCAAACTAAAATAATATCTAAAGAAAAGCAAACTAAAATTATATCTAGAGAAAAGCAAACTGAAATTATATCTAAAGAAAAGCAAATTATAATAATATCTAAAGAAAAGCAAACTAAAATAATATCTAAAGAAAAGCAAACTAAAACGTTATATACAGAAAAGCAAACTAAAATAATATCTAAAGACAAACAAACTAAAATAATATATAAAGACAAGCAAACTAAAATAATATATAAAGAAAAGCAAACTAAAATAATATATAAAGAAAAGCAAACTAAAATAATATCTAAAGAAAAGCAAACTAAAATAATATCTAAAGAAAAGAAAACTAAAATAATATCTAAAGAAAAACAAACTAAAATAATATCTAAAGAAAAGCAAACTAAAATAATATCTAAAGAAAAGCTTACTAAAATAATATATAAAGAAAACAAACTAAAATAATATCTAAAAAAAGCAAACTAAAATAATATAGAAAGAAAAGCAGACTAAATAATATCTAAAGAAAAGCAAACTAAAATTAAATCTAGAGAAAAACAAGGTAAAATAATATATAAAGAAAAGCAAACTAAAATAATATCTAAAGAAAAGCAAACTAAAATAATATCTAAAGAAAAGCAAACTAAAATTATGTCTAAAGAAAAGCAAACTACAATTATATCTTAAGAAAAGCAAACTAAAATAATATCTTAAGAAAAGCAAACTAAAATAATATCTAAAGAAAAACAAACTAAAATAATATCTAAAGAAAAGCAAACTAAAATAATATATAAAGAAAAGCAAACTAAAATAATATCTAAAGAAAAACAAACTAAAATAATATATAAAGAAAAGCAAACTAACATAATATCTAAAGAAAAGCAAACTACAATAATATCTAAAGAAAACCAAACGAAAATAATATCTAAAAAAAGCAAACTAAAATAATATATAAAGAAAAGCAGACTAAAATAATATCTAAAGAAAAGCAAACTACAATAATATCTAAAGAAAAAGAAACTAAAATAATATATAAAGAAAAGCAAACAAAAATAATATCTAAAGAAAAACACACAAAAATAATATCTAAAGAAAAAAAACTAAAATAATATATAAAGAAAAGCAAACTAAAATACTATCTAAAGAAAAACAAACTAAAATAATATCTAAAGAAAAGCACACTAAAATAATATCTAAAGAAAAACAAACTAAAATAATATCTAAAGAAAAGCAAACTAAAATTGTATCCAAAGAAAAGCAAACTAAAATAATATCTAAAAAAAGCAAGCAAAAATAATATATAAAGAAAATCAGACTTAAATAATATCTAAAGAAAATCAAACTAAAATAATATCTAAAGAAAAGCAAACTTACATAATATCTAAAAAAAGCAAACTAAAATAATATCTAAAGAAAAGCAAACTAAAATTATATCTAGAGATAAGAAAACTAAAATTATATCTAAAGAAAAGGAAATTAAAATAATATCTAAAGAAAAGCAAACTAAAATAATATCTAAAAAAAGCAAACTAAAATAATATCTAAAGAAAAGCAAACTAAAATAATATCTAAAGAAAAGCAAACTAAAATAATATCTAAAGAAAAGCAAACTAAAATAATATCTAAAGACAAACAAACTTAAATAATATATAAAGATAAGCGAACTAAAATAATATCTAAAGAAAAGCAAACTTACATACTATCTAAAAAAAGCAAACTAAAATAATATCTAAAGAAAAGCAAACTAAAATTATATCTAGAGAAAAGAAAACTAAAATTATATCTAAAGAAAAGGAAATTAAAGTAATATCTAAAGAAAAGCAAACTAAAATAATATCTAAAGAAAAGCAAACTAAAATAATATCTAAAGAAAAGCAAACTAAAATACTATCTAAAGAAAAGCCAACTAAAATAATATCTAAAGGAAAACAAAGTAAAATAATATATAAAGAAAAGCAAACTAAAATAATATCTAAAGAAAAACAAACTAAAATAATATATAAAGAAAAGCAAACTAAAATACTATCTAAAGAAAAACAAACTAAAATAATATCTAAAGAAAAGCAAACTAAAATTGTATCCGAAGAAAAGCAAACTAAAATAATATCTAAAAAAAGGAAGCAAAAATAATATATAAAGAAAAGCAGACTAAAATAATATCTAAAGAAAAGCAAACTAAAATAATATCTAAAGTAAAGCAAACTAAAATAATATCTAAAGATAAGCAAACTAAAATAATATCTTTAATAATTTTAATAATATCTAAAGAAAAACGACCTAAAATAATATATAAAGAAAAGCAAACTAAAATAATATCCAAAGAAAAGCAAATTATAATAATATCAAAAGAAAAGCAAACTAACATAATATATAAAGAAAAGCAAATTATAATAATATCTAAAGAAAAACAAACTAAAATAATATATAAAGAAAAGCAAACTAAAATAATATCTAAAGAAAAGCAAATTATAATAATATCTAAAGAAAAACAAACTAAAATAATATCTAAAGAAAAGCAAATTATAATAATATCTAAAGAAAAACGAACTAAAATAATATATAAAGAAAAGCAAACTAAAATAATATCTAAAGAAAAGCAAATTATAATAATATCTAAAGAAAAACGAACTAAAATAATATATAAAGAAAAGCAAACTAAAATTATATCTAAAGAAAAGCAAATTATAATAATATCTAAAGAAAAGCAAACTAAAATAATATATAAAGAAAAGCAATCTAAAATAATATATAAAGAAAAGCAAATTATAATAATATCTAAAGAAAAACGAACAAAAATAATATATAAAGAAAAGCAAACTAAAATAATATCTAAAGAAAAGCAAATTATAATAATATCTAAAGAAAAGCAAACTAAAATAATATATAAAGAAAAGCAAACTAAAATAATATATAAAGAAAAGCAAACTAAAATAATATATAAAGAAAAGCAAATTAAAATAATATCTAAAGAAAAGCAAACTAAAATAATATATAAAGAAAAGCAAACTAAAATCATATCTAAAGAAAAGCAAACTAAAATAATATATAAAGAAAAGCAAACTAAAATAATATCTACAGAAAAGCAAATGATAATAATATCTAAAGAAAAGCCAACTAAAATAATATATAAAGAAAAGCAAACTAAAATAATATCTAAAGAAAAGCAAATTATAATAATATCTAAAGAAAAACGAACTAAAATAATATATAAAGAAAAGCAAACTAAAATAATATCTAAAGAAAAGCAAACTAAAATAATATCTAAAAAAAAACAAACTAAAATAATATATTAAGATAAGCAAACTAAAATAATATCTAAAAAAAGCAAACTAAAATAATATATAAAGAAAAGCAAACAAAAATTATATCTTAAAAAAGCTAACTAAAATAATATATAAAGAAAAGCAGACTAAAATAATATTTAAAGAAAAGCAAACTAAAATAATATCTAAAGAAAAGCAAACTAAAATAATATCTAAAGAAAAGCAAACTAAAATAATATCTAAAGAAAAGCAAACTAAAATAATATATAAAGAAAAGCAAACTAAAATAATATCTAAAGAAAAACAAACTAAAATAATATATAAAGAAAAGCAAACTAACATAATATCTAAAGAAAAGCAAACTACAATAATATCTAAAGAAAACCAAACGAAAATAATATCTAAAAAAAGCAAACTAAAATAATATATAAAGAAAAGCAGACTAAAATAATATCTAAAGAAAAGCAAACTACAATAATATCTAAAGAAAAAGAAACTAAAATAATATATAAAGAAAAGCAAACAAAAATAATATCTAAAGAAAAACACACAAAAATAATATCTAAAGAAAAAAAACTAAAATAATATATAAAGAAAAGCAAACTAAAATACTATCTAAAGAAAAACAAACTAAAATAATATCTAAAGAAAAGCACACTAAAATAATATCTAAAGAAAAACAAACTAAAATAATATCTAAAGAAAAGCAAACTAAAATTGTATCCAAAGAAAAGCAAACTAAAATAATATCTAAAAAAAGCAAGCAAAAATAATATATAAAGAAAATCAGACTTAAATAATATCTAAAGAAAATCAAACTAAAATAATATCTAAAGAAAAGCAAACTTACATAATATCTAAAAAAAGCAAACTAAAATAATATCTAAAGAAAAGCAAACTAAAATTATATCTAGAGATAAGAAAACTAAAATTATATCTAAAGAAAAGGAAATTAAAATAATATCTAAAGAAAAGCAAACTAAAATAATATCTAAAAAAAGCAAACTAAAATAATATCTAAAGAAAAGCAAACTAAAATAATATCTAAAGAAAAGCAAACTAAAATAATATCTAAAGAAAAGCAAACTAAAATAATATCTAAAGACAAACAAACTTAAATAATATATAAAGATAAGCGAACTAAAATAATATCTAAAGAAAAGCAAACTTACATACTATCTAAAAAAAGCAAACTAAAATAATATCTAAAGAAAAGCAAACTAAAATTATATCTAGAGAAAAGAAAACTAAAATTATATCTAAAGAAAAGGAAATTAAAGTAATATCTAAAGAAAAGCAAACTAAAATAATATCTAAAGAAAAGCAAACTAAAATAATATCTAAAGAAAAGCAAACTAAAATACTATCTAAAGAAAAGCCAACTAAAATAATATCTAAAGGAAAACAAAGTAAAATAATATATAAAGAAAAGCAAACTAAAATAATATCTAAAGAAAAACAAACTAAAATAATATATAAAGAAAAGCAAACTAAAATACTATCTAAAGAAAAACAAACTAAAATAATATCTAAAGAAAAGCAAACTAAAATTGTATCCGAAGAAAAGCAAACTAAAATAATATCTAAAAAAAGGAAGCAAAAATAATATATAAAGAAAAGCAGACTAAAATAATATCTAAAGAAAAGCAAACTAAAATAATATCTAAAGTAAAGCAAACTAAAATAATATCTAAAGATAAGCAAACTAAAATAATATCTTTAATAATTTTAATAATATCTAAAGAAAAACGACCTAAAATAATATATAAAGAAAAGCAAACTAAAATAATATCTAAAGAAAAGCAAACTAAAATAATATATAAAGAAAAGCAAATTAAAATAATATCTAAAGAAAAGCAAACTAAAATAATATATAAAGAAAAACACACAAAAATAATATCTAAAGAAAAAAAACTAAAATAATATATAAAGAAAAGCAAACTAAAATACTATCTAAAGAAAAACAAACTAAAATAATATCTAAAGAAAAGCACACTAAAATAATATCTAAAGAAAAACAAACTAAAATAATATCTAAAGAAAAGCAAACTAAAATTGTATCCAAAGAAAAGCAAACTAAAATAATATCTAAAAAAAGCAAGCAAAAATAATATATAAAGAAAATCAGACTTAAATAATATCTAAAGAAAATCAAACTAAAATAATATCTAAAGAAAAGCAAACTTACATAATATCTAAAAAAAGCAAACTAAAATAATATCTAAAGAAAAGCAAACTAAAATTATATCTAGAGATAAGAAAACTAAAATTATATCTAAAGAAAAGGAAATTAAAATAATATCTAAAGAAAAGCAAACTAAAATAATATCTAAAAAAAGCAAACTAAAATAATATCTAAAGAAAAGCAAACTAAAATAATATCTAAAGAAAAGCAAACTAAAATAATATCTAAAGAAAAGCAAACTAAAATAATATCTAAAGACAAACAAACTTAAATAATATATAAAGATAAGCGAACTAAAATAATATCTAAAGAAAAGCAAACTTACATACTATCTAAAAAAAGCAAACTAAAATAATATCTAAAGAAAAGCAAACTAAAATTATATCTAGAGAAAAGAAAACTAAAATTATATCTAAAGAAAAGGAAATTAAAGTAATATCTAAAGAAAAGCAAACTAAAATAATATCTAAAGAAAAGCAAACTAAAATAATATCTAAAGAAAAGCAAACTAAAATACTATCTAAAGAAAAGCCAACTAAAATAATATCTAAAGGAAAACAAAGTAAAATAATATATAAAGAAAAGCAAACTAAAATAATATCTAAAGAAAAACAAACTAAAATAATATATAAAGAAAAGCAAACTAAAATACTATCTAAAGAAAAACAAACTAAAATAATATCTAAAGAAAAGCAAACTAAAATTGTATCCGAAGAAAAGCAAACTAAAATAATATCTAAAAAAAGGAAGCAAAAATAATATATAAAGAAAAGCAGACTAAAATAATATCTAAAGAAAAGCAAACTAAAATAATATCTAAAGTAAAGCAAACTAAAATAATATCTAAAGATAAGCAAACTAAAATAATATCTTTAATAATTTTAATAATATCTAAAGAAAAACGACCTAAAATAATATATAAAGAAAAGCAAACTAAAATAATATCTAAAGAAAAGCAAATTATAATAATATCAAAAGAAAAGCAAACTAACATAATATATAAAGAAAAGCAAATTATAATAATATCTAAAGAAAAACAAACTAAAATAATATATAAAGAAAAGCAAACTAAAATAATATCTAAAGAAAAGCAAATTATAATAATATCTAAAGAAAAACAAACTAAAATAATATCTAAAGAAAAGCAAATTATAATAATATCTAAAGAAAAACGAACTAAAATAATATATAAAGAAAAGCAAACTAAAATAATATCTAAAGAAAAGCAAATTATAATAATATCTAAAGAAAAACGAACTAAAATAATATATAAAGAAAAGCAAACTAAAATAATATCTAAAGAAAAGCAAATTATAATAATATCTAAAGAAAAGCAAACTAAAATAATATATAAAGAAAAGCAATCTAAAATAATATATAAAGAAAAGCAAATTATAATAATATCTAAAGAAAAACGAACAAAAATAATATATAAAGAAAAGCAAACTAAAATAATATCTAAAGAAAAGCAAATTATAATAATATCTAAAGAAAAGCAAACTAAAATAATATATAAAGAAAAGCAAAATAAAATAATATATAAAGAAAAGCAAACTAAAATAATATATAAAGAAAAGCAAATTAAAATAATATCTAAAGAAAAGCAAACTAAAATAATATATAAAGAAAAGCAAACTAAAATCATATCTAAAGAAAAGCAAACTAAAATAATATATAAAGAAAAGCAAACTAAAATAATATCTACAGAAAAGCAAATGATAATAATATCTAAAGAAAAGCCAACTAAAATAATATATAAAGAAAAGCAAACTAAAATAATATCTAAAGAAAAGCAAATTATAATAATATCTAAAGAAAAACGAACTAAAATAATATATAAAGAAAAGCAAACTAAAATAATATCTAAAGAAAAGCAAACTAAAATAATATCTAAAAAAAAAACAAACTAAAATAATATATTAAGATAAGCAAACTAAAATAATATCTAAAAAAAGCAAACTAAAATAATATATAAAGAAAAGCAAACAAAAATTATATCTAAAAAAAGCTAACTAAAATAATATATAAAGAAAAGCAGACTAAAATAATATCTAAAGAAAAGCAAACTAAAATAATATCTAAAGAAAAGCAAACTAAAATAATATCTAAAGAAAAGCAAACTAAAATAATATCTAAAGAAAAGCAAACTAAAATAATATATAAAGAAAAGCAAACTAAAATAATATCTAAAAAAAGCAAACTAAAATAATATATAAAGAAAAGCAGACTAAAATAATATCTAAAGAAAAGCAAACTAAAATAATATCTAAAGAAAAGCAAACTAAAATAATATATAAAAAAAAGCAAACTAAAATAATATCTAAAAAAAGCAAACTAAAATAATATATAAAGAAAAGCAGACTAAAATAATATCTAAAGAAAAGCAAACTAAAATAATATCTAAAGAAAAACAAACTAAAATAATATCTAAAAAAAAAGCAAACTAAAATAATATCTAAAAAAAGCAAACTAAAATAATATCTAAAGAAAAGCAGACTAAAATAATATGTAAAGAAAAGACAAACTAAAATAATATCTAAAGAAAAACAAACTAAAAAAATATCTAAAGAAAAACAAACTAAAATAATATCTAAAGAAAAGCAAACTAAAATAATATATAAAGAAAAGCAAACTAAAATAATATCTAAAGAAAAGCAAACTAAAATAATATCTAAAGAAAGCAAACTAAAACATTATATACAGAAAAGCAAACTAAAATAATATATAACAAAAGCAAACTAAAATAAAATATAAAGAAAAGCAGACTAAAATAATATGTAAAGAAAAGACAAACTAAAATAATATCTAAAGAAAAACAAACTAAAATAATATCTAAAGAAATGCAAACTAAAATAATATCTAAAGAAAAGCAAACTAAAATAATATCTACAAAAAGCAAACTTAAATAAAATATAAAGAAAAGCAGACTAAAATAATATGTAAAGAAAAGACAAACTAAAATAATATCTAAAGAAAAAGAAACTAAAATAATATCTAAAGAAAAACAAACTAAAATAATATCTAAAGAAAAGCAAACTAAAATAATATATAAAGAAAAGCAAACTAAAATAATATCTAAAGAAAAGCAAACTAAAATAATATCTTAAGAAAAGCAAACTAAAATAATATCTAAAGAAAAGCAAACTAAAATAATATCTAAAGAAAAGCAAACTAAAATAATATCTAAAGAAAAGCAAACTAAAATAATATATAAAGAAAAGAAAACTAAAATTATATCTAAAAAAAGCAAACTAAAATAATATCTAAAGAAAAGCAAACTAAAATAATATCTAAAGAAAAGCAAACTAAAATAATATCTAAAGAAAAGCAAACTAAAATAATATATAAAGAAAAGAAAACTAAAATAATATCTAAAAAAAGCAAACTAAAATAATATCTAAAGAAAAGCAAACTAAAATAATATCTTAAGAAAAGCAAACTAAAATAATATCTTAAGAAAAGCAAACTAAAATAATATCTAAAGAAAAGCAAACTAAAATAATATCTAAAGAAAAGCAAACTAAAATAATATCTAAAGAAAAGAAAACTAAAATTATATCTAAAGAAAAGCAAACTAAAATAATATCTTAAGAAAAGCAAACTAAAATAATATCTTAAGAAAAGCAAACTAAAATAATATCTAAAAAAAGCAAACTAAAATAATATCTAAAGAAAAGCAAACTAAAATAATATCTAAAGAAAAGCAAACTAAAATAATATCTTAAGAAAAGCAAACTAAAATAATATCTTAAGAAAAGCAAACTAAAATAATATCTAAAGAAAAGCAAACTAAAATAATATCTTAAGAAAAGCAAACTAAAATAATATCTTAAGAAAAGCAAACTAAAATAATATCTAAAGAAAAGCAAACTAAAATAATATCTAAAGAAAAGCAAACTAAAATAATATCTAAAGAAAAGCAAACTAAAATTATATCTAGAGAAAAGCAAACAAAAATAATATCTTCAGAAAAGCAAACTAAAATAATATCTTAAGAAAAGCAAACTAAAATAATATCTAAAGAAAAACAAACTAAAATAATATCTAAAAAAAGCAAACTAAAATAATATCTTAAGAAAAGCAAACTAAAATTATATCTAGAGAAAAGCAAACTAAAATTATATCTAAAGTAGAGCAAATTATAATAATATCTAAAGAAAAGCAAACTAAAACATTCTATAAAGAAAAGCAAACTAAAATAATATTTAAAAAAAGCAAACTAAAATAATATATAAAGAAAAGCAAACTAAAATAATATCTAAAAAAAGCAAACTAAAATAATATATAAAGAAAAGCAGACTAAAATAATATCTAAAGAAAAGCAAACTAAAATAATATCTAAAGAAAAGCAAACTAAAATAATATATAAAAAAAAGCAAACTAAAATAATATCTAAAAAAAGCAAACTAAAATAATATCTAAAGAAAAGCAGACTAAAATAATATCTAAAGAAAAGCAAACTAAAATAATATCTAAAGAAAAGCAAACTAAAATAATATCTAAAAAAAAGCAAACTAAAATAATATCTAAAAAAAGCAAACTAAAATAATATCTAAAGAAAAGCAGACTAAAATAATATGTAAAGAAAAGACAAACTAAAATAATATCTAAAGAAAAACAAACTAAAAAAATATCTAAAGAAAAACAAACTAAAATAATATCTAAAGAAAAGCAAACTAAAATAATATATAAAGAAAAGCAAACTTAAATAATATCTCAAGAAAAGCAAACTAAAATAATATCTAAAGAAAGCAAACTAAAACATTATATACAGAAAAGCAAACTAAAATAATATATAACAAAAGCAAACTAAAATAAAATATAAAGAAAAGCAGACTAAAATAATATGTAAAGAAAAGACAAACTAAAATAATATCTAAAGAAAAACAAACTAAAATAATATCTAAAGAAATGCAAACTAAAATAATATCTAAAGAAAAGCAAACTAAAATAATATCTAAAAAAAGCAAACTTAAATAACATATAAAGAAAAGCAGACTAAAATAATATGTAAAGAAAAGACAAACTAAAATAATATCTAAAGAAAAGCAAACTAAAATAATATCTAAAGAAAAACAAACTAAAATAATATCTAAAGAAAAACAAACTAAAATAATATATAAAGAAAAGCAAACTAAAATAACATCTAAAGAAAAACAAACTAAAATAATATCTAAAGAAAAACAAACTAAAATAATATCTAAAGAAAAACAAACTAAAATAATATCTAAAGAAAAGCAAACTAAAAATATTATATAAAGAAAAGCAAACTAAAATAATATCTAAAGAAAAGCAAACTAAAATAATATCTAAAGAAAAGCAAACTAAAATAATATCTAAAGAAAAGCAAACTAAAATAATATCTAAAGAAAAGCAAACTAAAATAATATATAAAGAAAAGAAAACTAAAATTATATCTAAAAAAAGCAAACTAAAATAATATCTAAAGAAAAGCAAACTAAAATAATATCTAAAGAAAAGCAAACTAAAATAATATCTAAAGAAAAGCAAACTAAAATAATATATAAAGAAAAGAAAACTAAAATAATATCTAAAAAAAGCAAACTAAAATAATATCTAAAGAAAAGCAAACTAAAATAATATCTTAAGAAAAGCAAACTAAAATAATATCTTAAGAAAAGCAAACTAAAATAATATCTAAAGAAAAGCAAACTAAAATAATATCTAAAGTAAAGCAAACTAAAATAATATATAAAGAAAAGAAAACAAAAATTATATCTAAAGAAAAGCAAACTAAAATAATATCTTAAGAAAAGCAAACTAAAATAATATCTTAAGAAAAGCAAACTAAAATAATATCTAAAAAAAGCAAACTAAAATAATATCTAACGAAAAGCAAACTAAAATAATATCTAAAGAAAAGCAAACTAAAATAATATCTTAAGAAAAGCAAACTAAAATAATATCTTAAGAAAAGCAAACTAAAATAATATCTAAAGAAAAGCAAACTAAAATAATATCTTAAGAAAAGCAAACTAAAATAATATCTTAAGAAAAGCAAACTAAAATAATATCTAAAGAAAAGCAAACTAAAATAATATCTAAAGAAAAGCAAACTAAAATAATATCTAAAGAAAAGCAAACTAAAATTATATCTAGAGAAAAGCAAACAAAAATAATATCTTAAGAAAAGCAAACTAAAATAATATCTTAAGAAAAGCAAACTAAAATAATATCTAAAGAAAAACAAACTAAAATAATATCTAAAAAAAGCAAACTAAAATAATATCTTAAGAAAAGCAAACTAAAATTATATCTAGAGAAAAGCAAACTAAAATTATATCTAAAGAAGAGCAAATTATAATAATATCTAAAGAAAACCAAACTAAAACATTCTATAAAGAAAAGCAAACTAAAATAATATTTAAAAAAAGCAAACTAAAATAATATTTAAAAAAAGCAAACTAAAATAATATATAAAGAAAAGCAAACTAAAATAATATCTAAAGAAAAGCAAACTAAAATAATATCTAAAGAAAAGCAAACTAAAATAATATCTAAAGAAAAGAAAACTAAAATTATATCTAAAGAAAAGCAAACTAAAATAATATCTTAAGAAAAGCAAACTAAAATAATATCTTAAGAAAAGCAAACTAAAATAATATCTAAAAAAAGCAAACTAAAATAATATCTAAAGAAAAGCAAACTAAAATAATATCTAAAGAAAAGCAAACTAAAATAATATCTTAAGAAAAGCAAACTAAAATAATATCTTAAGAAAAGCAAACTAAAATAATATCTAAAGAAAAGCAAACTAAAATAATATCTTAAGAAAAGCAAACTAAAATAATATCTTAAGAAAAGCAAACTAAAATAATATCTAAAGAAAAGCAAACTAAAATAATATCTAAAGAAAAGCAAACTAAAATAATATCTAAAGAAAAGCAAACTAAAATTATATCTAGAGAAAAGCAAACAAAAATAATATCTTAAGAAAAGCAAACTAAAATAATATCTTAAGAAAAGCAAACTAAAATAATATCTAAAGAAAAACAAACTAAAATAATATCTAAAAAAAGCAAACTAAAATAATATCTTAAGAAAAGCAAACTAAAATTATATCTAGAGAAAAGCAAACTAAAATTATATCTAAAGTAGAGCAAATTATAATAATATCTAAAGAAAACCAAACTAAAACATTCTATAAAGAAAAGCAAACTAAAATAATATTTAAAAAAAGCAAACTAAAATAATATATAAAGAAAAGCAAACTAAAATAATATCTAAAAAAAGCAAACTAAAATAATATATAAAGAAAAGCAGACTAAAATAATATCTAAAGAAAAGCAAACTAAAATAATATCTAAAGAAAAGCAAACTAAAATAATATATAAAAAAAAGCAAACTAAAATAATATCTAAAAAAAGCAAACTAAAATAATATATAAAGAAAAGCAGACTAAAATAATATCTAAAGAAAAGCAAACTAAAATAATATCTAAAGAAAAGCAAACAAAAATAATATCTAAAAAAAAGCAAACTAAAATAATATCTAAAAAAAGCAAACTAAAATAATATCTAAAGAAAAGCAGACTAAAATAATATGTAAAGAAAAGACAAACTAAAATAATATCTAAAGAAAAACAAACTAAAAAAATATCTAAAGAAAACCAAACTAAAATAATATCTAAAGAAAAGCAAACTAAAATAATATATAAAGAAAAGCAAACTTAAATAATATCTCAAGAAAAGCAAACTAAAATAATATCTAAAGAAAGCAAACTAAAACATTATATACAGAAAAGCAAACTAAAATAATATATAACAAAAGCAAACTAAAATAAAATATAAAGAAAAGCAGACTAAAATAATATGTAAAGAAAAGACAAACTAAAATAATATCTAAAGAAAAACAAACTAAAATAATATCTAAAGAAATGCAAACTAAAATGATATCTAAAGAAAAGCAAACTAAAATAATATCTAAAAAAAGCAAACTTAAATAACATATAAAGAAAAGCAGACTAAAATAATATGTAAAGAAAAGACAAACTAAAATAATATCTAAAGAAAAACAAACTAAAATAATATCTAAAGAAAAACAAACTAATATAATATCTAAAGAAAAGCAAACTAAAATAATATATAAAGAAAAGCAAACTAAAATAACATCTAAAGAAAAACAAACTAAAATAATATCTAAAGAAAAACAAACTAAAATAATATCTAAAGAAAAACAAACTAAAATAATATCTAAAGAAAAGCAAACTAAAATAATATATAAAGAAAGCAAACTAAAATAATATCTAAAGAAAAGCAAACTAAAATAATATCTAAAGAAAAGCAAACTAAAATAATATCTAAAGAAAAGCAAACTAAAATAATATCTAAAGAAAAGCAAACTAAAATAATATATAAAGAAAAGAAAACTAAAATTATATCTAAAGAAAAGCAAACTAAAATAATATCTAAAGAAAAGCAAACTAAAATAATATATAAAGAAAAGAAAACTAAAATTATATCTAAAAAAAGCAAACTAAAATAATATCTAAAGAAAAGCAAACTAAAATAATATCTAAAGAAAAGCAAACTAAAATAATATCTAAAGAAAAGCAAACTAAAATAATATATAAAGAAAAGAAAACTAAAATAATATCTAAAAAAAGCAAACTAAAATAATATCTAAAGAAAAGCAAACTAAAATAATATCTTAAGAAAAGCAAACTAAAATAATATCTTAAGAAAAGCAAACTAAAATAATATCTAAAGAAAAGCAAACTAAAATAATATCTAAAGAAAAGCAAACTAAAATAATATATAAAGAAAAGAAAACTAAAATAATATCTAAAAAAAGCAAACTAAAATAATATCTAAAGAAAAGCAAACTAAAATAATATCTTAAGAAAAGCAAACTAAAATAATATCTTAAGAAAAGCAAACTAAAATAATATCTTAAGAAAAGCAAACTAAAATAATATCTAAAGAAAAGCAAACTAAAATAATATCTAAAGAAAAGAAAACTAAAATTATATCTATAGAAAAGCAAACTAAAATAATATCTTAAGAAAAGCAAACTAAAATAATATCTTAAGAAAAGCAAACTAAAATAATATCTAAAAAAAGCAAACTAAAATAATATCTAAAGAAAAGCAAACTAAAATAATATCTAAAGAAAAGCAAACTAAAATAATATCTTAAGAAAAGCAAACTAAAATAATATCTTAAGAAAAGCAAACTAAAATAATATCTAAAGAAAAGCAAACTAAAATAATATCTTAAGAAAAGCAAACTAAAATAATATCTTAAGAAAAGCAAACTAAAATAATATCTAAAGAAAAGCAAACTAAAATAATATCTAAAGAAAAGCAAACTAAAATAATATCTAAAGAAAAGCAAACTAAAATTATATCTAGAGAAAAGCAAACAAAAATAATATCTTAAGAAAAGCAAACTAAAATAATATCTTAAGAAAAGCAAACTAAAATAATATCTAAAGAAAAACAAACTAAAATAATATCTAAAAAAAGCAAACTAAAATAATATCTTAAGAAAAGCAAACTAAAATTATATCTAGAGAAAAGCAAACTAAAATTATATCTAAAGAAGAGCAAATTATAATAATATCTAAAGAAAACCAAACTAAAACATTCTATAAAGAAAAGCAAACTAAAATAATATTTAAAAAAAGCAAACTAAAATAATATATAAAGAAAAGCAAACTAAAATAATATCTAAAGAAAAGAAAACTAAAATAATATCTAAAGAAAAGCAAACTAAAATAATATCTAAAGAAAAGCAAACTAAAATAATATATAAAGATAAGCAAACTAAAATAATATCTAAAGAAAGGCAAACTAAAATAATATCTTAAGAAAAGCAAACTAAAATAATATCTAAAGAAAAGCAAACTAAAATAATAAGAAAAACTAACTAAAATAATATCTTAAGAAAAGCAAACTAAAATAATATCTTAAGAAAAGCAAACTAAAATAATATCTAAAGAAAAACAAACTAAAATAATATCTAAAGAAAAGCAAACTAAAATAATATCTTAAGAAAAGCAAACTAAAATAATATCTTAAGAAAAACAAACTAAAATAATATCTAAAGAAAAACAAACTAAAAACTTATCTTAAGAAAAGCAAACTAAAATTATATCTTAAGAAAAGCAAACTAAAATAATATCTTAAGAAAAGCAAACTAAAATAATATCTAAAGAAAAACAAACTAAAATAATATCTTAAGAAAAGCAAACGAAAATAATATCTTAAGAAAAACAAACTAAAATAATATCTTAAGAAAAGCAAACTAAAATAATTTCTAAAGAATAACAAACTAAAATAATATCTTAAGAAAAGAAAACTAAAATAATATCTTAAGAAAAGCCAACTAAAATAATATCTAAAGAAAAACAAACTAAAATAATATCTTAAGAAAAGCAAACTAAAATAATATCTTAAGAAAAGCAAACTAAAATAATATCTTAAGAAAAGCAAACTAAAATAATATCTAAAGAAAAACAAACTAAAATAATAGCTACAGAAAAACAAACTAAAATAATATCTTAAGAAAAGCAAACAAAAATAATATCTAAAGAAAAGCAAACTAAAATAATATCTAAAGAAAAGCAAACTAAAATAATATCTAAAGAAAAGCAAACTAAAATTATGTCTAAAGAAAAGCAAACTACAATTATATCTAAATAAAAGCAAATTATAATAATATCTAAAAAAAGCAAACTAAAATAATGTTTAAAGCAAAGCAAACTAAAATAATATCTAAAAAAAGCAAACTTAAATAATATCTAAAGAAAAGCAAACTATAATATTATCTAAAGAAAAGCAAACTAAAATAATATCTCAAAAAAAGCAAACTAAAATAATATCTAAAAAAAAAAAACTAAAATAATATATAAAGAAAAGCAAACTAACATAATATCTAAAGAAAAGCAAACTACAATAATATCTAAAGAAAAGCAAACTAAAATAATATCTAAAGAAAAGACAAACTAAAATAATATCTAAAAAAAGCAAACTAAAATAATATATAAAGAAAAGCAGACTAAAATAATATCTAAAGAAAAGCAAACTAAAATAATATCTAAAGAAAAAGAAACTAAAATAATATATAAAGAAAAGCAAACAAAAATAATATCTAAAGAAAAACACACAAAAATAATATCTAAAGAAAAACAAACTAAAATAATATCTAAAGAAAAGCAAACTAAAATAATATATAAAGAAAAGCAAACTAAAATAACATCTAAAGAAAAACAAACTAAAATAATATCTAAAGAAAAACAAACTAAAATAATATCTAAAGAAAAACAAACTAAAATAATATCTAAAGAAAAGCAAACTAAAAATATTATATAAAGAAAAGCAAACTAAAATAATATCTAAAGAAAAGCAAACTAAAATAATATCTAAAGAAAAGCAAACTAAAATAATATCTAAAGAAAAGCAAACTAAAATAATATCTAAAGAAAAGCAAACTAAAATAATATCTAAAGAAAAGCAAACTAAAATTATATCTAGAGAAAAGCAAACAAAAATAATATCTTAAGAAAAGCAAACTAAAATAATATCTTAAGAAAAGCAAACTAAAATAATATCTAAAGAAAAACAAACTAAAATAATATCTAAAAAAAGCAAACTAAAATAATATCTTAAGAAAAGCAAACTAAAATTATATCTAGAGAAAAGCAAACTAAAATTATATCTAAAGAAGAGCAAATTATAATAATATCTAAAGAAAACCAAACTAAAACATTCTATAAAGAAAAGCAAACTAAAATAATATTTAAAAAAAGCAAACTAAAATAATATATAAAGAAAAGCAAACTAAAATAATATCTAAAGAAAAGAAAACTAAAATAATATCTAAAGAAAAGCAAACTAAAATAATATCTAAAGAAAAGCAAACTAAAATAATATATAAAGATAAGCAAACTAAAATAATATCTAAAGAAAGGCAAACTAAAATAATATCTTAAGAAAAGCAAACTAAAATAATATCTAAAGAAAAGCAAACTAAAATAATAAGAAAAACTAACTAAAATAATATCTTAAGAAAAGCAAACTAAAATAATATCTTAAGAAAAGCAAACTAAAATAATATCTAAAGAAAAACAAACTAAAATAATATCTAAAGAAAAGCAAACTAAAATAATATCTTAAGAAAAGCAAACTAAAATAATATCTTAAGAAAAACAAACTAAAATAATATCTAAAGAAAAACAAACTAAAAACTTATCTTAAGAAAAGCAAACTAAAATTATATCTTAAGAAAAGCAAACTAAAATAATATCTTAAGAAAAGCAAACTAAAATAATATCTAAAGAAAAACAAACTAAAATAATATCTTAAGAAAAGCAAACGAAAATAATATCTTAAGAAAAACAAACTAAAATAATATCTTAAGAAAAGCAAACTAAAATAATTTCTAAAGAATAACAAACTAAAATAATATCTTAAGAAAAGAAAACTAAAATAATATCTTAAGAAAAGCCAACTAAAATAATATCTAAAGAAAAACAAACTAAAATAATATCTTAAGAAAAGCAAACTAAAATAATATCTTAAGAAAAGCAAACTAAAATAATATCTTAAGAAAAGCAAACTAAAATAATATCTAAAGAAAAACAAACTAAAATAATAGCTACAGAAAAACAAACTAAAATAATATCTTAAGAAAAGCAAACAAAAATAATATCTAAAGAAAAGCAAACTAAAATAATATCTAAAGAAAAGCAAACTAAAATAATATCTAAAGAAAAGCAAACTAAAATTATGTCTAAAGAAAAGCAAACTACAATTATATCTAAATAAAAGCAAATTATAATAATATCTAAAAAAAGCAAACTAAAATAATGTTTAAAGCAAAGCAAACTAAAATAATATCTAAAAAAAGCAAACTTAAATAATATCTAAAGAAAAGCAAACTATAATATTATCTAAAGAAAAGCAAACTAAAATAATATCTCAAAAAAAGCAAACTAAAATAATATCTAAAAAAAAAAAACTAAAATAATATATAAAGAAAAGCAAACTAACATAATATCTAAAGAAAAGCAAACTACAATAATATCTAAAGAAAAGCAAACTAAAATAATATCTAAAGAAAAGACAAACTAAAATAATATCTAAAAAAAGCAAACTAAAATAATATATAAAGAAAAGCAGACTAAAATAATATCTAAAGAAAAGCAAACTAAAATAATATCTAAAGAAAAAGAAACTAAAATAATATATAAAGAAAAGCAAACAAAAATAATATCTAAAGAAAAACACACAAAAATAATATCTAAAGAAAAACAAACTAAAATAATATCTAAAGAAAAGCAAACTAAAATAATATATAAAGAAAAGCAAACTAAAATAACATCTAAAGAAAAACAAACTAAAATAATATCTAAAGAAAAACAAACTAAAATAATATCTAAAGAAAAACAAACTAAAATAATATCTAAAGAAAAGCAAACTAAAAATATTATATAAAGAAAAGCAAACTAAAATAATATCTAAAGAAAAGCAAACTAAAATAATATCTAAAGAAAAGCAAACTAAAATAATATCTAAAGAAAAGCAAACTAAAATAATATCTAAAGAAAAGCAAACTAAAATAATATATAAAGAAAAGAAAACTAAAATTATATCTAAAAAAAGCAAACTAAAATAATATCTAAAGAAAAGCAAACTAAAATAATATCTAAAGAAAAGCAAACTAAAATAATATCTAAAGAAAAGCAAACTAAAATAATATATAAAGAAAAGAAAACTAAAATAATATCTAAAAAAAGCAAACTAAAATAATATCTAAAGAAAAGCAAACTAAAATAATATCTTAAGAAAAGCAAACTAAAATAATATCTTAAGAAAAGCAAACTAAAATAATATCTAAAGAAAAGCAAACTAAAATAATATCTAAAGAAAAGCAAACTAAAATAATATCTAAAGAAAAGAAAACAAAAATTATATCTAAAGAAAAGCAAACTAAAATAATATCTTAAGAAAAGCAAACTAAAATAATATCTTAAGAAAAGCAAACTAAAATAATATCTAAAAAAAGCAAACTAAAATAATATCTAAAGAAAAGCAAACTAAAATAATATCTAAAGAAAAGCAAACTAAAATAATATCTTAAGAAAAGCAAACTAAAATAATATCTTAAGAAAAGCAAACTAAAATAATATCTAAAGAAAAGCAAACTAAAATAATATCTTAAGAAAAGCAAACTAAAATAATATCTTAAGAAAAGCAAACTAAAATAATATCTAAAGAAAAGCAAACTAAAATAATATCTAAAGAAAAGCAAACTAAAATAATATCTAAAGAAAAGCAAACTAAAATTATATCTAGAGAAAAGCAAACAAAAATAATATCTTAAGAAAAGCAAACTAAAATAATATCTTAAGAAAAGCAAACTAAAATAATATCTAAAGAAAAACAAACTAAAATAATATCTAAAAAAAGCAAACTAAAATAATATCTTAAGAAAAGCAAACTAAAATTATATCTAGAGAAAAGCAAACTAAAATTATATCTAAAGAAGAGCAAATTATAATAATATCTAAAGAAAACCAAACTAAAACATTCTATAAAGAAAAGCAAACTAAAATAATATTTAAAAAAAGCAAACTAAAATAATATTTAAAAAAAGCAAACTAAAATAATATATAAAGAAAAGCAAACTAAAATAATATCTAAAGAAAAGCAAACTAAAATAATATCTAAAGAAAAGCAAACTAAAATAATATCTAAAGAAAAGAAAACTAAAATTATATCTAAAGAAAAGCAAACTAAAATAATATCTTAAGAAAAGCAAACTAAAAAAATATCTTAAGAAAAGCAAACTAAAATAATATCTAAAAAAAGCAAACTAAAATAATATCTAAAGAAAAGCAAACTAAAATAATATCTAAAGAAAAGCAAACTAAAATAATATCTTAAGAAAAGCAAACTAAAATAATATCTTAAGAAAAGCAAACTAAAATAATATCTAAAGAAAAGCAAACTAAAATAATATCTTAAGAAAAGCAAACTAAAATAATATCTTAAGAAAAGCAAACTAAAATAATATCTAAAGAAAAGCAAACTAAAATAATATCTAAAGAAAAGCAAACTAAAATAATATCTAAAGAAAAGCAAACTAAAATTATATCTAGAGAAAAGCAAACAAAAATAATATCTTAAGAAAAGCAAACTAAAATAATATCTTAAGAAAAGCAAACTAAAATAATATCTAAAGAAAAACAAACTAAAATAATATCTAAAAAAAGCAAACTAAAATAATATCTTAAGAAAAGCAAACTAAAATTATATCTAGAGAAAAGCAAACTAAAATTATATCTAAAGTAGAGCAAATTATAATAATATCTAAAGAAAACCAAACTAAAACATTCTATAAAGAAAAGCAAACTAAAATAATATTTAAAAAAAGCAAACTAAAATAATATATAAAGAAAAGCAAACTAAAATAATATCTAAAAAAAGCAAACTAAAATAATATATAAAGAAAAGCAGACTAAAATAATATCTAAAGAAAAGCAAACTAAAATAATATCTAAAGAAAAGCAAACTAAAATAATATATAAAAAAAAGCAAACTAAAATAATATCTAAAAAAAGCAAACTAAAATAATATATAAAGAAAAGCAGACTAAAATAATATCTAAAGAAAAGCAAACTAAAATAATATCTAAAGAAAAGCAAACTAAAATAATATCTAAAAAAAAGCAAACTAAAATAATATCTAAAAAAAGCAAACTAAAATAATATCTAAAGAAAAGCAGACTAAAATAATATGTAAAGAAAAGACAAACTAAAATAATATCTAAAGAAAAACAAACTAAAAAAATATCTAAAGAAAAACAAACTAAAATAATATCTAAAGAAAAGCAAACTAAAATAATATATAAAGAAAAGCAAACTTAAATAATATCTCAAGAAAAGCAAACTAAAATAATATCTAAAGAAAGCAAACTAAAACATTATATACAGAAAAGCAAACTAAAATAATATATAACAAAAGCAAACTAAAATAAAATATAAAGAAAAGCAGACTAAAATAATATGTAAAGAAAAGACAAACTAAAATAATATCTAAAGAAAAACAAACTAAAATAATATCTAAAGAAATGCAAACTAAAATAATATCTAAAGAAAAGCAAACTAAAATAATATCTAAAAAAAGCAAACTTAAATAACATATAAAGAAAAGCAGACTAAAATAATATGTAAAGAAAAGACAAACTAAAATAATATCTAAAGAAAAACAAACTAAAATAATATCTAAAGAAAAACAAACTAATATAATATCTAAAGAAAAGCAAACTAAAATAATATATAAAGAAAAGCAAACTAAAATAACATCTAAAGAAAAACAAACTAAAATAATATCTAAAGAAAAACAAACTAAAATAATATCTAAAGAAAAACAAACTAAAATAATATCTAAAGAAAAGCAAACTAAAATAATATATAAAGAAAGCAAACTAAAATAATATCTAAAGAAAAGCAAACTAAAATAATATCTAAAGAAAAGCAAACTAAAATAATATCTAAAGAAAAGCAAACTAAAATAATATCTAAAGAAAAGCAAACTAAAATAATATATAAAGAAAAGAAAACTAAAATTATATCTAAAGAAAAGCAAACTAAAATAATATCTAAAGAAAAGCAAACTAAAATAATATATAAAAAAAAAAAAACTAAAATTATATCTAAAAAAAGCAAACTAAAATAATATCTAAAGAAAAGCAAACTAAAATAATATCTAAAGAAAAGCAAACTAAAATAATATCTAAAGAAAAGCAAACTAAAATAATATATAAAGAAAAGAAAACTAAAATAATATCTAAAAAAAGCAAACTAAAATAATATCTAAAGAAAAGCAAACTAAAATAATATCTTAAGAAAAGCAAACTAAAATAATATCTTAAGAAAAGCAAACTAAAATAATATCTAAAGAAAAGCAAACTAAAATAATATCTAAAGAAAAGCAAACTAAAATAATATATAAAGAAAAGAAAACTAAAATAATATCTAAAAAAAGCAAACTAAAATAATATCTAAAGAAAAGCAAACTAAAATAATATCTTAAGAAAAGCAAACTAAAATAATATCTTAAGAAAAGCAAACTAAAATAATATCTTAAGAAAAGCAAACTAAAATAATATCTAAAGAAAAGCAAACTAAAATAATATCTAAAGAAAAGAAAACTAAAATTATATCTATAGAAAAGCAAACTAAAATAATATCTTAAGAAAAGCAAACTAAAATAATATCTTAAGAAAAGCAAACTAAAATAATATCTAAAAAAAGCAAACTAAAATAATATCTAAAGAAAAGCAAACTAAAATAATATCTAAAGAAAAGCAAACTAAAATAATATCTTAAGAAAAGCAAACTAAAATAATATCTTAAGAAAAGCAAACTAAAATAATATCTAAAGAAAAGCAAACTAAAATAATATCTTAAGAAAAGCAAACTAAAATAATATCTTAAGAAAAGCAAACTAAAATAATATCTAAAGAAAAGCAAACTAAAATAATATCTAAAGAAAAGCAAACTAAAATAATATCTAAAGAAAAGCAAACTAAAATTATATCTAGAGAAAAGCAAACAAAAATAATATCTTAAGAAAAGCAAACTAAAATAATATCTTAAGAAAAGCAAACTAAAATAATATCTAAAGAAAAACAAACTAAAATAATATCTAAAAAAAGCAAACTAAAATAATATCTTAAGAAAAGCAAACTAAAATTATATCTAGAGAAAAGCAAACTAAAATTATATCTAAAGAAGAGCAAATTATAATAATATCTAAAGAAAACCAAACTAAAACATTCTATAAAGAAAAGCAAACTAAAATAATATTTAAAAAAAGCAAACTAAAATAATATATAAAGAAAAGCAAACTAAAATAATATCTAAAGAAAAGAAAACTAAAATAATATCTAAAGAAAAGCAAACTAAAATAATATCTAAAGAAAAGCAAACTAAAATAATATATAAAGATAAGCAAACTAAAATAATATCTAAAGAAAGGCAAACTAAAATAATATCTTAAGAAAAGCAAACTAAAATAATATCTAAAGAAAAGCAAACTAAAATAATAAGAAAAACTAACTAAAATAATATCTTAAGAAAAGCAAACTAAAATAATATCTTAAGAAAAGCAAACTAAAATAATATCTAAAGAAAAACAAACTAAAATAATATCTAAAGAAAAGCAAACTAAAATAATATCTTAAGAAAAGCAAACTAAAATAATATCTTAAGAAAAACAAACTAAAATAATATCTAAAGAAAAACAAACTAAAAACTTATCTTAAGAAAAGCAAACTAAAATTATATCTTAAGAAAAGCAAACTAAAATAATATCTTAAGAAAAGCAAACTAAAATAATATCTAAAGAAAAACAAACTAAAATAATATCTTAAGAAAAGCAAACGAAAATAATATCTTAAGAAAAACAAACTAAAATAATATCTTAAGAAAAGCAAACTAAAATAATTTCTAAAGAATAACAAACTAAAATAATATCTTAAGAAAAGAAAACTAAAATAATATCTTAAGAAAAGCAAACTAAAATAATATCTAAAGAAAAACAAACTAAAATAATATCTTAAGAAAAGCAAACTAAAATAATATCTTAAGAAAAGCAAACTAAAATAATATCTTAAGAAAAGCAAACTAAAATAATATCTAAAGAAAAACAAACTAAAATAATAGCTACAGAAAAACAAACTAAAATAATATCTTAAGAAAAGCAAACTAAAATAATATCTAAAGAAAAGCAAACTAAAATAATATCTAAAGAAAAGCAAACTAAAATAATATCTAAAGAAAAGCAAACTAAAATTATGTCTAAAGAAAAGCAAACTACAATTATATCTAAATAAAAGCAAATTATAATAATATCTAAAAAAAGCAAACTAAAATAATGTTTAAAGCAAAGCAAACTAAAATAATATCTAAAAAAAGCAAACTTAAATAATATCTAAAGAAAAGCAAACTAAAATATTATCTAAAGAAAAGCAAACTAAAATAATATCTCAAAAAAAGCAAACTAAAATAATATCTAAAGAAAAACAAACTAAAATAATATATAAAGAAAAGCAAACTAACATAATATCTAAAGAAAAGCAAACTACAATAATATCTAAAGAAAAGCAAACTAAAATAATATCTAAAGAAAAGACAAACTAAAATAATATCTAAAAAAAGCAAACTAAAATAATATATAAAGAAAAGCAGACTAAAATAATATCTAAAGAAAAGCAAACTAAAATAATATCTTAAGAAAAAGAAACTAAAATAATATATAAAGAAAAGCAAACAAAAATAATATCTAAAGAAAAACACACAAAAATAATATCTAAAGAAAAACAAACTAAAATAATATATAAAGAAAAGCAGACTAAAATACTATCTAAAGAAAAACAAACTAAAATAATATCTAAAGAAAAGCAAACTAAAATAATATCTAAAGAAAAACAAACTGAAATAATATCTAAAGAAAAGCAAACTAAAATTGTATCTAAAGAAAAGCAAACTAAAATAATATCTAAAAAAAGCAAGCAAAAATAATATATAAAGAAAAGCAGACTTAAATAATATCTAAAGAAAAGCAAACTAAAATAATATCTAAAGAAAAGCAAACTTACATAATATCTAAAAAAAGCAAACTAAAATAATATCTAAAGAAAAGCAAACTAAAATTATATCTAGAGACAAGAAAACTAAAATTATATCTAAAGAAAAGGAAATTATAATAATATCTAAAGAAAAGCAAACTAAAATAATATCTAAAAAAACAAACTAAAATAATATCTAAAGAAAAGCAAACAAAAATAATATCTAAAGAAAAGCAAACTAAAATAATATCTAAAGAAAAGCAAACTAAAATAATATCTAAAGACAAACAAACTTAAATAATATATAAAGATAAGCAAACTAAAATAATATCTAAAGAAAAGCAAACTTACATACTATCTAAAAAAAGCAAACTAAAATAATATCTAAAGAAAAGCAAACTAAAATTATATCTAGAGAAAAGAAAACTAAAATTATATCTAAAGAAAAGGAAATTAAAATAATATCTAAAGAAAAGCAAACTAAAATAATATCTAAAGAAAAGCAAACTAAAATAATATCTAAAGAAAAGCAAACTAAAATACTATCTAAAGAAAAGCAAACTATAATAATATCTAAAGGAAAACTAAGTAAAATAATATATAAAGAAAAGCAAACTAAAATAATATCTAAAGAAAAACAAACTAAAATAATATATAAAGAAAAGCAAACTAAAATACTATCTAAGGAAAAACAAACTAAAATAATATCTAAAGAAAAGCAAACTAAAATTGTATCCGAAGAAAAGCAAACTAAAATAATATCTAAAAAAAGGAAGCAAAAATAATATTTAAAGAAAAGCAGACTAAAATAATATCTAAAGAAAAGCAAACTAAAATAATATCTAAATAAAAGCAAACTAAAATAATATCTTTAACAATTTTAATAATATCTAAAGAAAAACGAACTAAAATAATATATAAAGAAAAACGAACTAAAATAATACCTAAAGAAAAGCAAACTAAAATAATATCTAAAAAAAGCAAGCAAAAATAATATATAAAGAAAAGCAAACTAAAATAATATCTAAAGAAAAGCTAACTAAAATAATATCTAAAGAAAAGCAAACTAAAATAATATCTTTAATAATTTTAATAATATCTAAAGAAAAACGAACTAAAATAATATATAAAGAAAAGCAAACTAAAATAATATCTAAAGAAACGCAAATTGTAATAATATCTAAAGAAAAGCAAACTAACATAATATATAAAGAAAAGCAAATTATAATAATATCTAAAGAAAAACGAACTAAAATAATATATAAAGAAAAGCAAACTAAAATAATATCTAAAGAAAAGCAAATTATAATAATATCTAAAGAAAAGCAAACTAAAATAATATCTAAAGAAAAGCAAATTATAATAATATCTAAAGAAAAACGAACTAAAATAATATATAAAGAAAAGCAAACTAAAATAATATCTAAAGAAAAGCAAATTATAATAATATCTAAAGAAAAACGAACTAAAATAATATATAAAGAAAAGCAAACTAAAATAATATCTAAAGAAAAGCAAATTATAATAATATCTAAAGAAAAACGAACAAAAATAATATATAAAGAAAAGCAAACTAAAATAATATCTAAAGAAAAGCAAATGATAATAATATCTATAGAAAAGCAAACTAAAATAATATATAAAGAAAAGCAAACTAAAATAATATATAAAGAAAAGCAAACTAAAATAATATATAAAGAAAAGCAAATTATAATAATATCTAAAGAAAAGCAAACTAAAATAATATATAAAGAAAAGCAAACTAAAATCATATCCAAAGAAAAGCAAACTAAAATAATATATAAAGAAAAGCAAACTAAAATAATATCTAAAGAAAAGCAAATGATAATAATATCTAAAGAAAAGCCAACTAAAATAATATATAAAGAAAAGCAAACTAAAATAATATCTAAAGAAAAGCAAATTATAATAATATCTAAAGAAAAACGAACTAAAATAATATATAAAGAAAAGCAAACTAAAATAATATCTAAAGAAAAGCAAACTAAAATAATATCTAAAGAAAAGCAAACTAAAATAATATATTAAGAAAAGCAAACTAAAATAATATCTAAAAAAAGCAAACTAAAATAATATATAAAGAAAAGCAAACTAAAATTATATCTAAAAAAAGCTAACTAAAATAATATATAAAGAAAAGCAGACTAAAATAATATCTAAAGAAAAGCAGACTAAAATAATATCTAAAGAAAAGCAAACTAAAATAATATCTAAAGAAAAGCAAACTAAAATAATATCTAAAGAAAAGCAAACTAAAATAATATATAAAGAAAAGCAAACTAAAATAATATCTAAAAAAAGCAAACTAAAATAATATATAAAGAAAAGCAGACTAAAATAATATCTAAAGAAAAGCAAACTAAAATAATATCTAAAGAAAAGCAAACTAAAATAATATATAAAAAAAGCAAACTAAAATAATATCTAAAAAAAGCAAACTAAAATAATATATAAAGAAAAGCAGACTAAAATAATATCTAAAGAAAAGCAAACTAAAATAATATCTAAAGAAAAGCAAACTAAAATAATATCTAAAAAAAAGCAAACTAAAATAATATCTAAAAAAAGCCAACTAAAATAATATCTAAAGAAAAGCAGACTAAAATAATATGTAAAGAAAAGACAAACTAAAATAATATCTGAAGAAAAACAAACTAAAATAATATCTAAAGAAAAACAAACTAAAATAATATCTAAAGAAAAGCAAACTAAAATAATATATAAAGAAAAGCAAACTAAAATAATATCTAAAGAAAAGCAAACTAAAATAATATCTAAAGAAAAGCAAACTAAAACATTATATACAGAAAAGCAAACTAAAATAATATCTAAAGAAAAACAAACTAAAATAATATCTAAAGAAAAGCAGACTAAAATAATATGTAAAGAAAAGACAAACTAAAATAATATCTAAAGAAAAACAAACTAAAATAATATCTAAAGAAATGCAAACTAAAATAATATCTAAAGAAAAGCAAACTAAAATAATATCTAAAAAAAGCAAACTTAAATAACATATAAAGAAAAGCAGACTAAAATAATATGTAAAGAAAAGACAAACTAAAATAATATCTAAAGAAAAACAAACTAAAATAATATCTAAAGAAAAACAAACTAAAATAATATCTAAAGAAAAGCAAACGAAAATAATATAAAAAGAAAAGCAAACTAAAATAATATCTAAAGAAAAACAAACTAAAATAATATCTAAAGAAAAACAAACTAAAATAATATCTAAAGAAAAACAAACTAAAATAATATCTAAAGAAAAGCAAACTAAAATAATATCTAAAGAAAAGCAAACTAAAATAATATCTAAAGAAAAGCAAACTAAAATAATATCTAAAGAAAAGCAAACTAAAATAATATATAAAGAAAAGAAAACTAAAATAATATCAAAAAAAAGCAAACTAAAATAATATCTAAAGAAAAGCAAACTAAAATAATATCTTAAGAAAAGCAAACTAAAATAATGTCTTAAGAAAAGCAAACTAAAATAATATCTTAAGAAAAGCAAACTAAAATAATATCTAAAGAAAAGCAAACTAAAATAATATCTAAAGAAAAGAAAACTAAAATTATATCTAAAGAAAAGCAAACTAAAATAATATCTTAAGAAAAGCAAACTAAAATAATATCTTAAGAAAAGCAAACTAAAATAATATCTAAAAAAAGCAAACTAAAATAATATCTAAAGAAAAGCAAACTAAAATAATATCTAAAGAAAAGCAAACTAAAATAATATCTTAAGAAAAGCAAACTAAAATTATATCTTAAGAAAAGCAAACTAAAATAATATCTAAAGAAAAGCAAACTAAAATAATATCTTAAGAAAAGCAAACTAAAATAATATCTTAAGAAAAGCAAACTAAAATAATATCTAAAGAAAAGCAAACTAAAATAATATCTAAAGAAAAGCAAACTAAAATAATATCTAAAGAAAAGCAAACTAAAATTATATCTAGAGAAAAGCAAACTAAAATAATATCTTAAGAAAAGCAAACTAAAATAATATCTTAAGAAAAGCAAACTAAAATAATATCTAAAGAAAAGCAAACTAAAATAATATCTAAAAAAAGCAAACTAAAATAATATCTTAAGAAAAGCAAACTAAAATTATATCTAGAGAAAAGCAAACTAAAATTATATCTAAAGAAGAGCAAATTATAATAATATCTAAAGAAAACCAAACTAAAACATTCTATAAAGAAAATCAAACTAAAATAATATTTAAAAAAAGCAAACTAAAATAATATATAAAGAAAAGCAAACTAAAATAATATCTAAAGAAAAGCAAACTAAAATTATATCTAAAGAAAAGCAAACTAAAATAATATCTAAAGAAAAGCAAACTAAAATAATATATAAAGATAAGCAAACTAAAATAATATCTAAAGAAAGGCAAAGTAAAATAATATCTTAAGAAAAGCAAACTAAAATAATATCTAAAGAAAAGCAAACTAAAATAATATCTTAAGAAAAACTAACTAAAATAATATCTTAAGAAAAGCAAACTAAAATAATATCTTAAGAAAAGCAAACTAAAATAATATCTAAAGAAAAACAAACTAAAATAATATCTTAAGAAAAGCAAACTAAAAAAATATCTTAAGAAAAGCAAACTAAAATAATATCTTAAGAAAAACAAACTAAAATAATATCTAAAGAAAAACAAACTAAAATAATATCTTAAGAAAAGCAAACTAAAATTATATCTTAAGAAAAGCAAACTAAAATAATATCTTAAGAAAAGCAAACTAAAATAATATCTTAAGAAAAACAAACAAAAATAATATCTTAAGAAAAGCTAACGAAAATAATATCTAAAGAAAAACAAACTAAAATAATATCTTAAGAAAAGCAAACTAAAATAATTTCTAAAGAAAAACAAACTAAAATAATATCTTAAGAAAAGCAAACTAAAATAATATCTTAAGAAAAGCAAACTAAAATAATATCTAAAGAAAAACAAACTAAAATAATATCTTAAGAAAAGCAAACTAAAATAATATCTTAAGAAAAGCAAACAAAAATAATATCTTAAGAAAAGCAAACTAACATAATATCTAAAGAAAAACAAACTAAAATAATAGCTACAGAAAAACAAACTAAAATAATATCTTAAAAAAAGCAAACTAAAATAATATCTTAAGAAAAGCAAACTAAAATTATATCTAGAGAAAAGCAAACTAAAATTATATCTAAAGAAGAGCAAATGATAATAATATCTAAAGAAAAGCCAACTAAAATAATATATAAAGAAAAGCAAACTAAAATAATATCTAGATTAAAGCAAATTATAATAATATCTAAAGAAAAACGAACTAAAATAATATATAAAGAAAAGCAAACTAAAATAATATCTACAGAAAAGCAAACTAAAATAATATCTAAAGAAAAGCAAACTAAAATAATATATTAAGAAAAGCAAACTAAAATAATATCAAAAAAAAGCAAACTAAAATAATATATAAAGAAAAGCAAACTAAAATTATATCTAAAGGAAAGCAAACTAAAATAATATCTAAAGAAAAGCAAACTAAAATAATATATTAAGAAAAGCAAACTAAAATAATATCAAAAAAAAGCAAACTCAAATAATATATAAAGAAAAGCAGACTAAAATAATATCTAAAGAAAAGCAAACTAAAATAATATCTAACGAAAAGCAAACTAAAATAATATCTAAAGAAAAGCAAACTAAAATAATATCTAAAGAAAAGCAAACTAAAATAATATATAAAGAAAAGCAAACTAAAATAATATCTAAAAAAAGCAAACTAAAATAATATATAAAGAAAAGCAGACTAAAATAATATCTAAAGAAAAGCAAACTAAAATAATATCTAAAGAAAAGCAAACTAAAATAATATATAAAAAAAAGGAAACTAAAATAATATCTAAAAAAAGCAAACTAAAAAAATATATAAAGAAAATCAGACTAAAATAATATCTAAAGAAAAGCAAACTAAAATAATATCTAAAGAAAAGCAAACAAAAATAATATCTAAAAAAAAGCAAACTAAAATAATATCTAAAAAAAGCAAACTAAAATAATATCTAAAGAAAAGCAGACTAAAATAATATGTAAAGAAAAGACAAACTAAAATAATATCTAAAGAAAAACAAGCTAAAATAATATCTAAAGAAAAACAAACTAAAATAATATCTAAAGAAAAGCAAACTAAAATAATATATAAAGAAAAGCAAACTAAAATAATATCTAAAGAAAAGCAAACTAAAATAATATCCAAAGAAAAGCAAACTAAAACATTATATACAGAAAAGCAAACTAAAATAATATATAACAAAAGCAAACTAAAATAAAATATAAAGAAAAGCAGACTAAAATAATATGTAAAGAAAAGACAAACTAAAACAATATCTAAAGAAAAACAAACTAAAATAATATCTAAAGAAAAGCAAACTAAAATAATATCTAAAGAAAAGCAAACTAAAATAATATCTAAAAAAAGCAAACTTAAATAATATATAAAGAAAAGCAGACTAAAATAATATGTAAAGAAAAGACAAACTAAAATAATATCTAAAGAAAAACAAACTAAAATAATATCTAAAGAAAAACAAACTAAAATAATATCTAAAGAAAAGCAAACTAAAATAATATATAAAGAAAAGCAAACTAAAATAATATCTAAAGAAAAACAAACTAAAATAATATCTAAAGAAAAACAAACTAAAATAATATCTAAAGAAAAACAAACTAAAATAATATCTAAAGAAAAGCAAACTAAAATAATATCTAAAGAAAAACAAACTAAAATAATATCTAAAGAAAAGCTAACAAAAATAATATATAAAGAAAAGCAAACTAAAATAATATCTAAAGAAAAGCAAACTAAAATAATATCTAAAGAAAAGCAAACTAAAATTATATATAAAAAAAAGAAAACTAAAATTATATCTAAAAAAAGCAAACTAAAATAATATCTAAAGAAAAGCAAACTAAAATAATATCTAAAGAAAAGCAAACTAAAATAATATCTAAAGAAAAGCAAACTAAAATAATATATAAAGAAAAGAAAACTAAAATAATATCTAAAAAAAGCAAACTAAAATAATATCTAAAGAAAAGCAAACTAAAATAATATCTTAAGAAAAGCAAACTAAAATAATATCTTAAGAAAAGCAAACTAAAATACTATCTAAAGAAAAGCAAACTAAAATAATATCTAAAGAAAAGCAAACTAAAATAATATCTAAAGAAAAGCAAACTAAAATTATATCTAAAGAAAAGCAAACTAAAATAATATCTTTAGAAAAGCAAACTAAAATAATATCTTAAGAAAAGCAAACTAAAATATTATCTTAAGAAAAGCAAACTAAAATAATATCTAAAGAAAAACAAACTAAAATAATTTCTTAAGAAAAGCAAACTAAAATAATATCTTAAGAAAAGCAAACTAAAATAATATCTAAAGAAAAACAAACTTAAATAATAGCTACAGAAAAACAAACTAAAATAATATCTTAAAAAAAGCAAACTAAAATAATATCTATAGAAAAGCAAACTAAAATTATATCTAGAGAAAAGCAAACTAAAATTATATCTAAAGAAGAGCAAATGATAATAATATCTAAAGAAAAGCCAACTAAAATAATATATAAAGAAAAGCAAACTAAAATAATATCTAAAGAAAAGCAAATTATAATAATATCTAAAGAAAAACGAACTAAAATAATATATAAAGAAAAGCAAACTAAAATAATATCTAAAGAAAAGCAAACTAAAATAATATCTAAAGAAAAGAAAACTAAAATAATATATTAAGAAAAGCAAACTAAAATAATATCTAAAAAAAGCAAACTAAAATAATATATAAAGAAAAGCAAACTAAAATTATATCTAAAGGAAAGCAAACTAAAATAATATATAAAGAAAAGCAGACTAAAATAATATCTAAAGAAAAGCAAACTAAAATAATATCTAAAGAAAAGCAAACTAAAATAATATCTAAAGAAAAGCAAACTAAAATAATATCTAAAGAAAAGCAAACTAAAATAATATATAAAGAAAAGCAAACTAAAATTATATCTAAAAAAAGCAAACTAAAATAATATATAAAGAAAAGCAGACTAAAATAATATCTAAAGAAAAGCAAACTAAAATAATATCTAAAGAAAAGCAAACTAAAATAATATCTAAAAAAAAGAAAACTAAAATAATATCTAAAAAAAGCAAACTAAAATAATATCTAAAGAAAAGCAGACTAAAATAATATGTAAAGAAAAGACAAACTAAAATAATATCTAAAGAAAAACAAACTAAAATAATATCTAAAGAAAAACAAACTAAAATAATATCTAAAGAAAAGCAAACTAAAATAATATATAAAGAAAAGCAAACTAAAATAATATCTAAAAAAAGCAAACTAAAATAATATCTAAAGAAAAGCAAACTAAAACATTATATACAGAAAAGCAAACTAAAATAATATAAGAAAAGCAAACTAAAATAAAATATAAAGAAAAGCAGACTAAAATAATATCTAAAGAAAAGACAAACTAAAATAATATCTAAAGAAAAACAAACTAAAATAATATCTAAAGAAAAGCAAACTAAAATAATATCTAAAGAAAAGCAAACTAAAATAATATCTAAAAAAAGCAAACTTAAATAATATATAAAGAAAAGCAGACTAAAATAATATGTAAAGAAAAGACAAACTAAAATAATATCTAAAGAAAAACAAACTAAAATAATATCTAAAGAAAAACAAACTAAAATAATATCTAAAGAAAAGCAAACTAAAATAATATATAAAGAAAAGCAAACTAAAATAATATCTAAAGAAAAACAAACTAAAATAATATCTAAAGAAAAACAAACTAAAATAATATCTAAAGAAAAACAAACTAAAATAATATCTAAAGAAAAGCAAACTAAAATAATATCTAAAGAAAAACAAACTAAAATAATATCTAAAGAAAAGCTAACTAAAATAATATATAAAGAAAAGCAAACTAAAATAATATCTAAAGAAAAGCAAACTAAAATAATATCTAAAGAAAAGCACACTAAAATAATATATAAAGAAAAGAAAACTAAAATTATATCTAAAAAAAGCAAACTAAAATAATATCTAAAGAAAAGCAAAATAAAATAATTTATAAAGAAAAGAAAACTAAAATAATATCTAAAAAAAGCCAACTAAAATAATATCTAAAGAAAAGAAAACTAAAATAATATCTTAAGAAAAGCAAACAAAAATAATATCTTAAGAAAAGCAAACTAAAATAATATCTAAAGAAAAGCAAACTAAAATAATATCTAAAAAAAAGCAAACTAAAATAATATCTAAAAAAAGCAAACTAAAATAATATCTAAAGAAAAGCAGACTAAAATAATATGTAAAGAAAAGACAAACTAAAATAATATCTAAAGAAAAACAAACTAAAATAATATCTAAAGAAAAACAAACTAAAATAATATCTAAAGAAAAGCAAACTAAAATAATATATAAAGAAAAGCAAACTAAAATAATATCTAAAGAAAAGCAAACTAAAATAATATCTAAAGAAAAGCAAACTAAAACATTATATACAGAAAAGCAAACTAAAATAATATATAACAAAAGCAAACTAAAATAAAATATAAAGAAAAGCAGACTAAAATAATATGTAAAGAAAAGACAAACTAAATTAATATCTAAAGAAAAACAAACTAAAATAATATCTAAAGATAAGCAAACTAAAATAATATCTAAAGAAAAGCAAACTAAAATAATATCTAAAAAAAGCAAACTTAAATAATATATAAAGAAAAGCAGACTAAAATAATATGTAAAGAAAAGACAAACTAAAATAATATCTAAAGAAAAACAAACTAAAATAATATCTAAAGAAAAACAAACTAAAATAATATCTAAAGAAAAGCAAACTAAAATAATATATAAAGAAAAGCAAACTAAAATAATATCTAAAGAAAAACAAACTAAAATAATATCTAAAGAAAAACAAACTAAAATAATATCTAAAGAAAAACAAACTAAAATAATATCTAAAGAAAAGCAAACTAAAATAATATCTAAAGAAAAACAAACTAAAATAATATCTAAAGAAAAGCTAACAAAAATAATATATAAAGAAAAGCAAACTAAAATAATATCTAAAGAAAAGCAAACTAAAATAATATCTAAAGAAAAGCAAACTAAAATAATATATAAAAAAAAGAAAACTAAAATTATATCTAAAAAAAGCAAACTAAAATAATATCTAAAGAAAAGCAAACTAAAATAATATCTAAAGAAAAGCAAACTAAAATAATATCTAAAGAAAAGCAAACTAAAATAATATATAAAGAAAAGAAAACTAAAATAATATCTAAAAAAAGCAAACTAAAATAATATCTAAAGAAAAGCAAACTAAAATAATATCTTAAGAAAAGCAAACTAAAATAATATCTTAAGAAAAGCAAACTAAAATACTATCTAAAGAAAAGCAAACTAAAATAATATCTAAAGAAAAGCAAACTAAAATAATATCTAAAGAAAAGCAAACTAAAATTATATCTAAAGAAAAGCAAACTAAAATAATATCTTTAGAAAAGCAAACTAAAATAATATCTTAAGAAAAGCAAACTAAAATATTATCTTAAGAAAAGCAAACTAAAATAATATCTAAAGAAAAACAAACTAAAATAATTTCTTAAGAAAAGCAAACTAAAATAATATCTTAAGAAAAGCAAACTAAAATAATATCTAAAGAAAAACAAACTTAAATAATAGCTACAGAAAAACAAACTAAAATAATATCTTAAAAAAAGCAAACTAAAATAATATCTATAGAAAAGCAAACTAAAATTATATCTAGAGAAAAGCAAACTAAAATTATATCTAAAGAAGAGCAAATGATAATAATATCTAAAGAAAAGCCAACTAAAATAATATATAAAGAAAAGCAAACTAAAATAATATCTAAAGAAAAGCAAATTATAATAATATCTAAAGAAAAACGAACTAAAATAATATATAAAGAAAAGCAAACTAAAATAATATCTAAAGAAAAGCAAACTAAAATAATATCTAAAGAAAAGAAAACTAAAATAATATATTAAGAAAAGCAAACTAAAATAATATCTAAAAAAAGCAAACTAAAATAATATCTAAAGAAAAGCAAACTAAAATTATATCTAAAGGAAAGCAAACTAAAATAATATATAAAGAAAAGCAGACTAAAATAATATCTAAAGAAAAGCAAACTAAAATAATATCTAAAGAAAAGCAAACTAAAATAATATCTAAAGAAAAGCAAACTAAAATAATATCTAAAGAAAAGCAAACTAAAATAATATATAAAGAAAAGCAAACTAAAATTATATCTAAAAAAAGCAAACTAAAATAATATATAAAGAAAAGCAGACTAAAATAATATCTAAAGAAAAGCAAACTAAAATAATATCTAAAGAATAGCAAACTAAAATAATATATAAAAAAAAGCAAACTAAAATAATATCTAAAAAAAGCAAACTAAAATAATATATAAAGAAAAGCAGACTAAAATAATATCTAAAGAAAAGCAAACTAAAATAATATCTAAAGAAAAGCAAACTAAAATAATATCTAAAAAAAAGAAAACTAAAATAATATCTAAAAAAAGCAAACTAAAATAATATCTAAAGAAAAGCAGACTAAAATAATATGTAAAGAAAAGACAAACTAAAATAATATCTAAAGAAAAACAAACTAAAATAATATCTAAAGAAAAACAAACTAAAATAATATCTAAAGAAAAGCAAACTAAAATAATATCTAAAGAAAAACAAACTAAAATAATATCTAAAGAAAAACAAACTAAAATAATATCTAAAGAAAAGCAAACTAAAATAATATCTAAAGAAAAACAAACTAAAATAATATCTAAAGAAAAGCTAACTAAAATAATATATAAAGAAAAGCAAACTAAAATAATATCTAAAGAAAAGCAAACTAAAATAATATCTAAAGAAAAGCACACTAAAATAATATATAAAGAAAAGAAAACTAAAATTATATCTAAAAAAAGCAAACTAAAATAATATCTAAAGAAAAGCAAAGTAAAATAATATCTAAAGAAAAGCAAACTAAAATAATATCTAAAGAAAAGCAAAATAAAATAATTTATAAAGAAAAGAAAACTAAAATAATATCTAAAAAAAGCAAACTAAAATAATATCTAAAGAAAAGAAAACTAAAATAATATCTTAAGAAAAGCAAACAAAAATAATATCTTAAGAAAAGCAAACTAAAATAATATCTAAAGAAAAGCAAACTAAAATAATATCTAAAGAAAAGCAAACTAAAATAATATCTAAAGAAAAGAAAACTAAAATTATATCCAAAGAAAAGCAAACTAAAATAATATCTTAAGAAAAGCAAACTAAAATAATATCTTAAGAAAAGCAAACTAAAATAATATCTAAAAAAAGCAAACTAAAATAATATCTAAAGAAAAGCAAACTAAAATAATATCTAAAGAAAAGCAAACTAAAATAATATCTTAAGAAAAGCAAACTAAAATAATATCTTAAGAAAAGCAAACTAAAATAATATCTAAAAAAAGCAAACTAAAATAATATCTAAAAAAAGCAAACTAAAATAATATCTTAAGAAAAGCAAACTAAAATTATATCTAGAGAAAAGCAAACTAAAATTATATCTAAAGAAGAGCAAATTATAATAATATCTAAAGAAAAGCAAACTAAAATAATATCTAAAGAAAAGCAAACTAAAATAATATTTAAAAAAAGCAAACTAAAATAATATCTAAAGAAAAGCAAACTAAAATAATATCTAAAGAAAAGCAAACTAAAATAATATCTAAAGAAAAGCAAACTAAAATAATATCTAAAGAAAAGCAAACTAAAATAATATATAAAGAAAAGCAAACTAAAATAATATCTAAAAAAAGCAAACTAAAATAATATATAAAGAAAAGCAGACTAAAATAATATCTAAAGAAAAGCAAACTAAAATAATATCTAAAGAAAAGCAAACTAAAATAATATCTAAAAAAAGCAAACTAAAATAATATATAAAGAAAAGCAGACTAAAATAATATCTAAAGAAAAGCAAACTTAAATAATATCTAAAGAAAAGCAAACTAAAATTATATCTAAAAAAAAGCAAACTAAAATAATATCTAAAAAAAGCAAACTAAAATAATATATAAAAAAAATAAACTAAAATAATATCTAAAAAAAGCACACTAAAATAATATCTAAAGAAAAGCAGACTAAAATAATATATAAAGAAAAGACAAACTAAAATAATATCTAAAGAAAAACAAACTAAAATAATATCTAAAGAAAAACAAACTAAAATAATATCTAAAGAAAAGCAAACTAAAATAATATATAAAGAAAAGCAAACTAAAATAATATCTAAAGAAAAGCAAACTAAAATAATATCTAAAGAAAAGCAAACTAAAACATTATATACAGAAAAGCAAACTAAAATAATATCTAAAGAAAAGCAAACTAAAATAATATCTAAAGAAAAGCAAACTAAAATAATATCTAAAGAAAAGCAAACTAAAATAATATATAAAGAAAAGCAAACTAAAACATTATATACAGAAAAGCAAACTAAAATAATATAGAAAGAAAGCAAACTAAAATAATATCTAAAGAAAAGCAAACTAAAATAATATCTAAAGAAAAGCAAACTAAAATAATATATAAAGAAAAGCAAACTAAAATAATATCTAAAAAAAGCAAAGTAAAATAATATATAAAGAAAAGCAGACTAAAATAATATCTAAAGAAAAGCAGACTAAAATAATATCTAAAGAAAAGCAAACTAAAATAATATATAAAAAAAAGCAAACTAAAATAATATCTAAAAAAAGCAAACTAAAATAATATATAAAGAAAAGCAGACTAAAATAATATCTAAAGAAAAGCAAACTAAAATAATATCTAAAGAAAAGCAAACTAAAATTATATCTAAAAAAAGCAAACTAAAATAATATCTAAAAAAAGCAAACTAAAATAATATATAAAGAAAAGAAACTAAAATAATATCTAAAAAAAGCAAACTAAAATAATATCTAAAGAAAAGCAGACTAAAATAATATGTAAAGAAAAGACAAACTAAAATAATATCTAAAGAAAAACAAACTAAAATAATATCTAAAGAAAAACAAACTAAAATAATATCTAAAGAAAAGCAAACTAAAATAATATATAAAGAAAAGCAAACTAAAATAATATCTAAAGAAAAGCAAACTAAAATAATATCTAAAGAAAAGCAAACTAAAACATTATATACAGAAAAGCAAACTAAAATAATATATAACAAAAGCAAACTTAAATAATATATAAAGAAAAGCAGACTAAAATAATATGTAAAGAAAAGACAAACTAAAATAATATCTAAAGAAAAACAAACTAAAATAATATCTAAAGAAAAACAAACTAAAATAATATCTAAAGAAAAGCAAACTAAAATAATATATAAAGAAAAGCAAACTAAAATAATATCTAAAGAAAAGCAAACTAAAATAATATCTAAAGAAAAACAAACTAAAATAATATCTAAAGAAAAACAAACTAAAATAATATCTAAAGAAAAGCAAACTAAAATAATATCTAAAGAAAAACAAACTAAAATAATATCTAAAGAAAAGCTAACTGAAATAATATATAAAGAAAAGCAAACTAAAATAATATCTAAAGAAAAGCAAACTAAAATAATATCTAACGAAAAGCAAACTAAAATAATATATAAAGAAAAGAAAACTAAAATTATATCTAAAAAAAGCAAACTAAAATAATATCTAAAGAAAAGCAAACTAAAATAATATCTAAAGAAAAGCAAACTAAAATAATATCTAAAGAAAAGCAAACTAAAATAATATATAAATAAAAGAAAACTAAAATAATATCTAAAAAAAGCAAACTAAAATAATATCTGAAGAAAAGCAAACTAAAATAATATCTTAAGAAAAGCAAACTAAAATAATATCTTAAGAAAAGCAAACTAAAATAATATCTAAAGAAAAGAAAACTAAAATTATATCTAAAGAAAAGCAAACTAAAATAATATCTTAAGAAAAGCAAACTAAAATAATATCTTAAGAAAAGCAAACTAAAATAATATCTAAAAAAAGCAAACTAAAATAATATCTAAAGAAAAGCAAACTAAAATAATATCTAAAGAAAAGCAAACTAAAATAATATCTTAAGAAAAGCAAACTAAAATAATATCTAAAGAAAAGCAAACTAAAATAATATCTAAAGAAAAGCAAACTAAAATAATATCTAAAAAAAGCAAACTTAAATAATATATAAAGAAAAGCAGACTAAAATAATATGTAAAGAAAAGACAAACTAAAATAATATCTAAAGAAAAACAAACTAAAATAATATCTAAAGAAAAACAAACTAAAATAATATCTAAAGAAAAGCAAACTAAAATAATATATAAAGAAAAGCAAATTAAAATAATATCTAAAGAAAAACAAACTAAAATAATATCTAAAGAAAAACAAACTAAAATAATATCTAAAGAAAAACAAACTAAAATAATATCTAAAGAAAAGCAAACTAAAATAATATCTAAAGAAAAACAAACTAAAATAATATCTAAAGAAAAGCTAACTTAAATAATATATAAAGAAAAGCAAACTAAAATAATATCTAAAGAAAAGCAAACTAAAATAATATCTAAAGAAAAGCACACTAAAATAATATATAAAGAAAAGAAAACTAAAATTATATCTAAAAAAAGCAAACTAAAATAATATCTAAAGAACAGCAAACTAAAATAATATCTAAAGAAAAGCAAACTAAAATAATATCTAAAGAAAAGCAAATTAAAATAATATATAAAGAAAAAAAACTAAAATAATATCTAAAAAAAGCAAACTAAAATAATATCTAAAGAAAAGCAAACTAAAATAATATCTTAAGAAAAGCTAACAAAAATAATATCTTAAGAAAAGCAAACTAAAATAATATCTAAAGAAAAGCAAACTAAAATAATATCTAAAGAAAAGCAAACTAAAATAATATCTAAAGAAAAGAAAACTAAAATTATATCTAAAGAAAAGCAAACTAAAATAATATCTTAAGAAAAGCAAACTAAAATAATATCTTAAGAAAAGCAAACTAAAATTATATCTAAAAAAAGCAAACTAAAATATTATCTAAAGAAAAGCAAACTAAAATAATATCTAAAGAAAAGCAAACTAAAATAATATCTTAAGAAAAGAAAACTAAAATAATATCTTAAGAAAAGCAAACTAAAATAATATCTAAAAAAAGCAAACTAAAATAATATCTAAAAAAAGCAAACTAAAATAATATCTTAAGAAAAGCAAACTAAAATTATATCTAGAGAAAAGCAAACTAAAATTATATCTAAAGAAGAGCAAATTATAATAATATTTAAAGAAAAGCAAACTAAAATAATATCTAAAGAAAAGCAAACTAAAATAATATTTAAAAAAAGCAAACTAAAATAATATCTAAAGAAAAGCAAACTTAAATAATATCTAAAGAAAAGCAAACTAAAATAATATCTAAAGAAAAGCAAACTAAAATAATATCTAAAGAAAAGCAAACTAAAATAATATATAAAGAAAAGCAAACTAAAATAATATCTAAAAAAAGCAAACTAAAATAATATATAAAGAAAAGCAGACTAAAATAATATCTAAAGAAAAGCAAACTAAAATAATATCTAAAGAAAAGCAAACTAAAATAATATATAAAAAAAAGCAAACTAAAATAATATCTAAAAAAAGCAAACTAAAATAATATATAAAGAAAAGCAGACTAAAATAATATCTAAAGAAAAGCAAACTTAAATAATATCTAAAGAAAAGCAAACTAAAATTATATCTAAAAAAAAGCAAACTAAAATAATATCTAAAAAAAGCAAACTAAAATAATATATAAAGAAAATAAACTAAAATGATATCTAAAAAAAGCAAACTAAAATAATATCTAAAGAAAAGCAGACTAAAATAATATATAAAGAAAAGACAAACTAAAATAATATCTAAAGAAAAACAAACTAAAATAATATCTAAAGAAAAACAAACTAAAATAATATCTAAAGAAAAGCAAACTAAAATAGTATATAAAGAAAAGCAAACTAAAATAATATCTAAAGAAAAGCAAACTAAAATAATATCTAAAGAAAAGCAAACTAAAACATTATATACAGAAAAGCAAACTAAAATAATATCTAAAGAAAAGCAAACTAAAATAATATCTAAAGAAAAGCAAACTAAAATAATATCTAAAGAAAAGCAAACTAAAATAATATATAAAGAAAAGCAAACTAAAACATTATATACAGAAAAGCAAACTAAAATAATATAGAAAGAAAGCAAACTAAAATAATATCTAAAGAAAAGCAAACTAAAATAATATCTAAAGAAAAGCAAACTAAAATAATATATAAAGAAAAGCAAACTAAAATAATATCTAAAAAAAGCAAACTAAAATAATATATAAAGAAAAGCAGACTAAAATAATATCTAAAGAAAAGCAAACTAAAATATAATCTAAAGAAAAGCAAACTAAAATAATATATAAAAAAAAAGCAAACTAAAATAATATCTAAAAAAAGCAAACTAAAATAATATATAAAGAAAAGCAGACTAAAATAATATCTAAAGAAAAGCAAACTAAAATAATATCTAAAGAAAAGCAAACTAAAATTATATCTAAAAAAAAGCAAACTAAAATAATATCTAAAAAAAGCAAACTAAAATAATATATAAAGAAAACAAACTAAAATAATATCTAAAAAAAAGCAAACTAAAATAATATCTAAAGAAAAGCAGACTAAAATAATATGTAAAGAAAAGACAAACTAAAATAATATCTAAAGAAAAACAAACTAAAATAATATCTAAAGAAAAACAAACTAAAATAATATCTTAAGAAAAGCAAACTAAAATAATATCTAAAGAAAAACAAACTAAAATAATATCTTAAGAAAAGCAAACTAAAATAATATCTTAAGAAAAGCAAACTAAAATAATATCTTAAGAAAAACAAACTAAAATAATATCTAAAGAAAAACAAACTAAAATAATATCTTAAGAAAAGCAAACTAAAATTATATCTTAAGAAAAGCAAACTAAAATAATATCTTAAGAAAAGCAAACTAAAATAATATCTAATGAAAAACAAACTAAAATAATATCTTAAGAAAAGCAAACTAAAATAATATCTTAAGAAAAACAAACTAAAATAATATCTTAAGAAAAGCAAACTAAAATAATTTCTAAAGTAAAACAAACGAAAATAATATCTTAAGAAAAGCAAACTAAAATAATATCTTAAGAAAAGCAAACTAAAATAATATCTAAAGAAAAACAAACTAAAATAATATCTAAAGAAAAACAAACTAAAATAATATCTTAAGAAAAGCAAACTAAAATAATATCTTAAGAAAAACAAACTAAAATAATATCTAAAGAAAAACAAACTAAAATAATATATAAAGAAAAGCAAACTAAAATAATATCTAAAGAAAAGCAAACTAAAATAATATCTTAAAAAAAGCAAACTTAAATAATATCTTAAGAAAAGCAAACTAAAATAATATATAAAGAAAAGCAAACTAAAATAATATATAAAGAAAAACAAACTTAAATAATATCTTAAGAAAAGCAAACTAAAATAATATATAAAGAAAAGCAAACTAAAATAATATATAAAGAAAAACAAACTAAAATAATATCTAGAGAAAAGCAAACTAAAATTATATCTAAAGAAGAGCAAATTATAATAATATCTAAAGAAAAGCAAACTAAAACATTATATAAAGAAAAGCAAACTAAAATAATATCTAAAAAAAGCAAACTAAAATAATATCTTAAGAAAAGCAAACTAAAATAATATCTTAAGAAAAGCAAACTAAAATAATATATAAAGAAAAGCAAACTAAAATAATATCTAAAGAAAAGCAAACTGAAATAATATCTTAAGAAAAGCAAACTAAAATAATATCTTAAGAAAAGCAAACTAAAATAATATCTTAAGAAAAACAAACTAAAATAATATCTTAAGAAAAGCAAACTAAAATAATATCTAAAGAAAAGCAAACTAAAATAATATCTTAAGAAAAGCAAACTAAAATAATATCTTAAGAAAAGCAAACTAAAATAATATCTAAAGAAAAGCAAACTAAAATAATATCTTAAGAAAAACAAACTAAAATAATATCTTAAGAAAAGCAAACTAAAATAATATCTTAAGAAAAGCAAACTAAAATAATATCTAAAGAAAAACAAACTAAAATAATATCTTAAGAAAAGCAAACTAAAATAATATCTTAAGAAAAGCAAACTAAAATAATATCTAAAGAAAAGCAAACTAAAATAATATCTAAAGAAAAGCAAACTAAAATAATATCTAAAGAAAAGCAAACTAAAATAATATCTTAAGAAAAGCAAACTAAAATAATATCTAAAAAAAGCAAACTAAAATAATATCTTAAGAAAAGCAGACTAAAATAATATCTAAAAAAAGCAAACTAAAATAATATCTTAAGAAAAGCAGACTAAAATAATATCTAAAGAAAAGCAAACTAAAATAATATCTAAAGAAAAGCAAACTAAAATAATATCTTAAGAAAAGCAAACTAAAATAATATCTTAAGAAAAGCAAACTTAAATAATATCTAAAGAAAAGCAAACTAAAATAATATATAAAGAAAAGCAAACTAAAATAATATATAAAGAAAAGCAAACTAAAATAATATCTAAAAAAAGCAAACTAAAATAATATCTAAAAAAAGCAAACTAAAATAATATCTTAAGAAAAGCAAACTAAAATTATATCTAGAGAAAAGCAAACTAAAATTATATCTAAAGAAGAGCAAATTATAATAATATCTAAAGAAAAGCAAACTAAAACATTATATAAAGAAAAGCAAACTAAAATAATATATAAAGACAAGCAAACTAAAATAATATATAAAGACAAGCAAACTAAAATAATATCTAAAGAAAACCAAACTAAAATAATATCTAAAGAAAAGCAAACTAAAATAATATCTAAAGAAAAGCAAACTAAAATAATATCTAAAGACAAGCAAACTAATGTAATTCCTAAAGAAAAGCAAACTAAAATTATATCTTAAGAAAAGCAAACTAAAATAATATATAAAGAAAAGCAAACTAAAATAATATCTAAAGAAAAGCAAACTATAATAATATCTTAAGAAAAGCAAACTAAAATAATCCCTAAAGAAAAGCAAACTAAAATAATCCCTAAAGAAAAGCAAACTAAAATAATCCCTAAAGAAAAGCAAACTAAAATAATATCTAAAGAAAAGCAAACTAAAATAATATCTAAAGAAAAGCAAACTAAAATAATATATAAAGAAAAGCAAACTAAAATAATCCCTAAAGAAAAGCAAACTAAAATAATATCTAAAGAAAAGCAAACTAAAATAATATATAAAGAAAAGCAAACTAAAATAATCCCTAAAGAAAAGCAAACTAAAATAATATCTAAAGAAAAGCAAACTTAAATAATATCTAAAGAAAAGCAAACTAAAATAATATCTAAAGAAAAGCAAACTAAAATAATATATAAAGAAAAGCAAACTAAAATAATCCCTAAAGAAAAGCAAACTAAAATAATATCTAAAGAAAAGCAAACTAAAATAATATCTAAAGAAAAGCAAACTATAATAATATCTTAAGAAAAGCAAACTAAAATAATATCTTAAGAAAAGCAAACTAAAAACGTAATAAAAATGTATAAATATTATTTTTTTATAATAAATACTTCACTTCTTTTAATATACACTGTTCTTCTCGTCGGAACCACGATACCCTGGACTTATTTTATAAACACACACTAACAGGCACACACACACACACATATGCATGAGATATTTGTTTGTGCGTGTGTGTGTGCGTGTGTGTGTTAAGATTATGATATTATAATGTGTGTGTATGTTGATTTTATGATGTGTGTGTATGTTGATATTATAATGTGTGTATTTTGATATTATAATGTGTGTGTATGTTGATATTATAATGTGTGTGTATGTTGATATTATAATGTGTGTGTATGTTGATATTATAATGTGTGTGTATGTTGATATTATAATGTCAAACATGAAGCGATGTCAATCCATTGTACAATATGGATTAAAGATGATCGGGTTGTGTTTTTATCCTCCAAGGAGAGGATTAGTTTTTTTCTACGAATAACAATCAATATTGCATGAAATCGATTTTCATAACCACCTGATTTGATATCGATCAGCTGTAATACTTGTTCTCAGATGATCAAAGACTTTTGACTTTATTCGTCGTCATGCGTAAAAAGTTGAAATGCATATTTTCGAAGTGAAAAGAAAAGTCAAAAAGACGTGAGTTGTAACTCAATACTCAAAGTTTGCAGCGTTTTGGCCGATGTTCTCTACAGCCTTCTTTTTGTTATCTTCTGGGAATAGAGTACGAAATTCATTATTTTATCCATTGATATTAATCCGCATTCTTTTGTCTTTTGTGTCAGTTTATTTGTATTAAGGTCTCACAGGAAACACATTTTCAAAATGGTTCGAATCTTCATTAATTAGGTTGGAGACTCATGAAAAAAACTTTTAAAATGGTACTTGGTGCCGCCTTGATTAAATACATATTATGTAATGATGCTTAATGCATATAAATGTATTGAGCATCATTAGGTGATCATCAAAGGAAAATGGAAAAATTCTGAGAAAAGTGTGGCGTTCTCTCTTAAAGGTAATAGCTAGTAATAATAGCTAGTAATAATAGCTAGTAATAATAGCTAGTAATAATAGCTAGTAGCATATTAAAAAGGAAGCATTTTGGATCGCCCTTCACTACAGTACTTTTATTTATCAGCTTGATCATGCAATCTTAAGATAGAATTCGTTCTAGACTATCTCATAGCCAACGCTTTTATCCATTAGTTCACAATTAATCAAATTAATTGTCCTCTGTCAATGGAGGAGGAATCTGTACTTGCAATAACCCTTATCCCTGAGTGGCTTCCGGGCCTTGATAAGTGGTGACCACTGTGTAAAAAAAATCCTTTCTATACTGAGGCAATTCTATTTTTGCAGAATCCCCTTTTGAGGGGAGCAGGTTATCTCCCAAATTAAACCGACCTTGTGTCACATTTTGTTCGTGGGAAACAAATAAATAACCAGTCGATATCCGGTAGACCAACCTAGGTCACTCGTCGGCTACGACGAACAACCCATCTATTGCTTGCTTTGCAATACATGTTAGTTTATTTTGGTGTTCTGTTTTTGCTTTCAACTCTTAACAGGGTTATAACAGTTATAAAGGCTGGCAGTTATTTAGCAGATTGAATGATATTGAAGTGATCAGATTCAAATCAGTGAAATGCAATATGATGAAAGTCACCTGAAGAAGGCTGGAATGATCGAAATGGTGAGAAAATGGTAGCAAGCTGATGAAACTAGTGCGAAACATGCATATAATAGAATAAAAGACTTTGGTAATTTGTTAAAAAAGCACCAGAAATCTGAATAGCAAGAAATAGGAAAATGTATAGGAAGATAGAAATATGGGTAGAAAGATTCTTAGAAAAATGGTAAAAATATTCGATTTGCAGAATCGGGCCTTATTTGATGACAATTCAATAAAGTACGTTAATAGAAATTGGCAACCATATTAAACGTGAATGAAGCAATAATTCCACTCCCCACTCTCTCTCTCTGTCTCTCTCTCTCTCTCTCGTGCGCGCACGCGCTCTCTAATACTCGTTCTTAATTTCTTCAAAATGGAGACTATCATATTCTTCTTCCATGCACATATTTCCTTCTGCTGAATAATGTCTAGTAAAACAGACAAGAAAAATTATATTTAACATGCATTGATTTGCGCAGTTAGTTATATCAAATGTAAGTTAGCTATATAAAATGTAAGTTAGCTATATCAAATGTAAGTTAGCTATATCAAATGTAAGTTAGCTATATAACATGTAAGTTAGTTATATCAAATGTAAGTTAGTTATATCAAATGTAAGTTAGTTATATCAAATGTAAGTTAGCTATATAAAATGTAAGTTAGCTATATCAAATGTAAGTTAGCTATATCAAATGTAAGTTAGCTATATCAAATGTAAGTTAGTTATATCAAATGTAAGTTAGTTATATCAAATGTAAGTTAGTTATATCAAATGTAAGTTAGCTATATAAAATGTAAGTTAGCTATATCAAATGTAAGTTAGTTATATCAAATGTAAGTTAGCTATATAAAATGTAAGTTAGTTATATCAAATGTAAGTTAGTTATATAAAATGTAAGTTAGTTATATCAAATGTAAGTTAGTTATATCAAATGTAAGTTAGTTATATCAAATGTAAGTTTTTTATATCAAATGTAAGTTAGTTATATCAAATGTAAGTTAGTTATATCAAATGTAAGTTAGTTATATCAAATGTAAGTTTTTTATATCAAATGTAAGTTTTTTATATCAAATGTAAGTTAGTTATATCAAATGTTAGTTAGTTATATCAAATGTAAGTTAGCTATATCAAATGTAAGTTAATTATATCAAATTAGTGTTACAGATTGAAACATAAAGAATGAACAGAAGATGATATTTAAGATAAAAACATACACATTAAAGGAAATGATATTTCAAGTAAACGCACACAGATTAAAATGTTATTCCAGATTAAAGCAGAAAACTATTTTGCATTAAGTGAACAAAAATGCTACTTCATCATAAAAAAAACCTAGACAACTCGAAAGCATGTGGACCCGATTTCATCCAGGGTGTTCTATTAAAAATGCTCCGCTGAGGTTGCTCCAGTTCTCTCCAAATTTTTCAACAAATGCCTTAACAAATCTTGCTTTCCTGGCTGCTGGAAAGCTGCTTCTGTGGTACCAGTTTACAAGAATTCTAGCGAAAGAACTGACCCATTAAATTATCGTCCCATTAGCCTCCTCCCTCTTTTCGCCAAAATATTTGAGTCCATAATTAATCAAGCTCTAGTCTATCACCTTGTAGCTGCTAAACTTCTGAACGATCAACAATGATAGATTGGGGAAAGCCCGTTCTACAGCAGATATCATAACTGTAATCTCCGAACATATATACCATACACTCGAAAAACAAGGGAGGGCAGAGCGGTAGCCCTTGATATATCTAAGGCTTTTGACAGGTTATGGAACAATGGTCTTCTCAGGAAAATCAGATCATACTGTATCATTGGACGAATACTTAACATAATTAAATCTTTCTTAAATAAGAGAAAACTCCAGGTTGTCCTCGACAGTCGTACATCTAAACAATGAGATAAATGCGGGTGTACCTCAGGGGTCGATCCTTGGACCTTTATTATCCCTGATATTCATAAATGATCTTCCTGATAAAATCATCTCGAAGATGATGACACCACACTCTATAATAGGCACGAGAGAAAACAAATGAACACATATCTAATGGAAATAAGATAAACTCTAGAGGAATACCTCCAATCTGTAGTGGAATGGGGACAACAATGGATGATCGTATTAAATGCTATCAAGACTAATAATTACAAGAAATCTTCTCAACCACCAGTAGCTCTGGCTAAAAATGCATTACCTGAAAGTACTTCTTTCAAACTCTTCGGCTTAACGTTCACTGGGCTCTCTCTACGTGCTAGAAAGCTACTTACACCTGAAAATATCCTGTACCTCTATGAGATAACCATTCGCCAATGTACGCAGTATTGCTGTCACATTTGGGCACCTGTTACTAGTCTCTTGCTCGTGGACAGGGTTCAAAAGAGAATCGCTAACCTGATAGGTCCTGATCTGTCATCTAAGCTTCAGCCTCTGTCCCATCGACAAAATATTGCATCCTTCTGTCTGTTCTACAAGTATTTTAATGGTGGTTGCTCCGACGAACTGACCCCTTGTACCCCATTGACGTAAATACCCTCGAGAAAATCAACAAGTAGCAAAATCCCACCCATACACAGTAGAGATCTCTAGATGTAAGAAAGCCTTCTGCTCTAATAGTTTCTTTCCCAGAACAGCTAGACTTTGGAACTCCCTTCCGGGATTCTACTTTCCCAACTGTACTGACATACAGTTCAAGCGTAATGTTAACAGACATCTTGCTGCTCATCTCCCTTTATAATATCCCTTATACTTATGTCTCCGATAGTATCGCCCTATTTCAAAGTGACACTGTGCTTTGTTTGGAGTGAAAATCAAATTTTTAAAAAAGGGCACATAGATATACGAAAACGGAACTTCATATGAAAGCACACAAATGAATGCAATTCCTATTTTAGATAAAACCACAAAGTTGAACGAAAATGTTTTTTTCATTTTTTTTAATTCCATTTTCACCTCAATTGCACAGCCGGGATGAGATTGGGTCCGCATGCATTTGAGGTATCGAGGTTTTTTATGATATCATACACCTGAGAAGGGACGATTTTCAGATCATCTAGTGTGGCGTCTGTCCGCGAAGGAAAGTAAAGAAGGGAGTGGTTTGCTGACTCCAATGTGGAGTTTGAGGCAAACCGACTGGCAAGCATGTTAGCCTTTTCGGTTGCTGTGAAAACAACCTCATTATAGTTGGATAGTGGGGAATTGTTGACTTCCCATTATTTACTACACTGTTGTAGATTTTCCAAAAATCATGGGTTCCTAATTTCTGTGCTTCGGTGCGATTTCTCGTAGTTTCAGTATATTCTCTCTAGCAGTCGCTATTTTTCTTACAATTACTTTTAACTTTTATAAACGTTTTTCTGTGTGTACTGGACTTATGTCGGTTAAATCTGTAGTATGTTTGCTGCCTTTGAGCAATGGCAGCTCAAAGCTAGAAGTAACCCATTAGGGAGAGTGGGTTTGCTATAGAATATCCGCGTGAGAACATGTGCTTCAATTGCCGTTTTGAACTATTTAATGGTCTCATTTGCGCACTCTGCAGCGGGAAGAGAAAGATATTTCCCCATGGAGCATCTGATGAGATACCTAATGGCTTCCCAGTCAGCTTTCTCATAATACCTTGTCATTTTGAGCAAGGATTTAGGGCGATTTCTGCTATTATTTTAGTGTGGTCAGCATTCCCGAGTGGGCTATGGGCATTCGTTACATAAGCGTTCGTTACATAATCATTCGTTATAGAATCGTTCGTTACATAATCATTCGTTATATAATCATTCGTTACATGATCATTCGTTACATAATCATTGGGAACTGTGGTCAGAAATAGATCTAGAAGTGAGGCATGTTGATTTTGCTGATCTGGGAAACGTGTCTGTGATAGGAAATTAGATATAGCGAAGCCATATGTTATGCTTCCAGCTGCGTCTGTGTAAGTAGAGAACCCAGACCTGTTACTATGATAGACATTAAAGTCATCAAATACATGTACTTCTGCGCTAGTATCGAGGGAGTGTGCTGTATCTATACTGTTAGAAAATTGGTTGATTATGGTAGTTTGGCGTCGAGGGAGAGCGGAGAAAAAATATAAGTAGCTAATGTTATGTTGCATGTTAAGTCTAAAGTACATAAAGATCTGGTTGTCTGATTTTAGCTTTGTTTTTCTAGTCAAGGGAAGGGTGTTTCGAATATAGACTCCAAGTCCGTACACATGTCTGTCTGAGTCCTTACGGCAAAGTGGGAGATAACCAGGCATGCTAAAGTGGTTAGAGAGGATGGAGGATTGTAGGTTAGTTTCATTTAGCGCTAAGATATCAGGGATGTTTACTAGGAGAAATGATTCAACATAATCTAAACCCTCGGTGAATGTAAGCCTCAAGGAATGAAGAAAATTGGTTTTGTTTGAGTTTAAGCCTGGTTTAATCGTAATTTTTTATTGAACTGCCAACCAAACATGCAACACAAGTAAACCATCAGCCGACTCCTCATATCCTATTTCTCATAAAAACACAGAAGTGAACAAAAATGATATGTCAAATGAAAGCATACAAATGAACGAAATTGCAACTTCAAATAAAAGCATGACTATTTTATATTTAACCAACCCACGGACAGAATCTCTTATAAATATTATTTGACTAAAATAAAATTCGTCCATTTCATACGCGCATTTATTGATGGAAATGCTAAGTGAAAACTGAAGCATGACATACTGTTAAACTGACCGACGAAACCTTTAACTGCGATTGCAATGACGTAACTGAAGACAAAAACAAAAAACAGTAAAAATCAAAAATAATGACGTCATAAAAAAAGATGAATAATTAATGTTTGTTTTGTTTCCATTTATCATCGTTTGAGATTGATCACTTGAATACAATTTTTCACAACATTCCGCCATTTTCAAACATTACATTTGACAACATTCACCTCGAGATTTGAGTTGAATGATTGATAAAATAAACGCATTATTTGATGCGAATGTTAATTTCTTACTTTTTGTTTCAAAGATTTCATTCGTTTATATTACTCCATACAAACCCTTTTTTAAATCTTTCATACGAAACAACAGTAATCATTTTAAAATTATTAAATGTTCTATTTTGCAGCGCATCAATAGCTTTCGGGTCGTTAAATGCTGCCAATTCATCAGCTCATTTGGTTTAACAGTTTGGGTATTCAGTCACGGGCCATATTAATGAGGTTTATCCTAATTAATATTTAATACCAGCATAGAAAACATTTCAAAAAGTTTATTAATTCGTTTATTTTACGGCATATCGGTACTTTTGATGTTATATGCTGGAACTAATACTCGTTCGTAAATAATTAAACGATTTGTATGAATTGTGTGTATTTACGACATATAAACTCATTTTACGCTTGCTATTTTATAGGATTTCTTGAACAATGTGCAACTGAAATTATTTTTGTAATCTGAAATTGTCGTGTGCTTTGAATTTCACTCTGTAACAGGTTCTACGTTCAGTATTATGCATACCAGCATTAGATTCAAACAAAAATCTTTGTATACTGGCGAGAAAATTACTGATTAAAATATGCATGAGTTTTGGTGTAAACATACTACATGGAAACTGATTTGTAGAAAGCCAAAAAAGCATTAAAAATCAATGAATGATTTAAACTAATGTTTTCTAGCAGAATAAATGATAGGCAATGTATGTCTGTACCGCCATGCTGGTTTACAATCAAATAATGCGAAAAAAAAATGTTAAAAAAATGTTTCAAAACTCTACAAATGGCAAAAATAAATGTTTTTATTGCTTATAATTTAGAATTATGGGTAATTTCCATTTTATTCTGCGGAAGATTTGGGGTTCATACTTTTCCAAAAACAATTTTTATGCTTAATTAATTTAAAAGAGAAACGATAGGTTTTGAACTCAACTGTTCTCATTTTTAGTGTTATTTTCATAATGTTCTGGTCGATGTATTATTGTTATTATTGTTATTATTGTTATTGTTGTTATTGTCATTATTATTATTGTTATTATTGTTGTTATTATTGTTGTTATTATTGTTATTATTGTTATTATTGTTGTTATTATTGTTATTATTGTTGTTATTGTTATTATTATTGTTATTATTGTTGTTATTATAATTGTTATTATTATTGTTATTATTGTTGTTATTATTATTATTGTTATTATTGTTGTTATTATTATTGTTATTATTGTTATTATTATTATTGTTATTATTATTGTTATTATTGTTATTATTGTTATTTTTATTATTATTATTATTATTATTGTTGTTGTTGTTTTGTTGTTGTTGTTGTTATATTCTTTTATAGCACCATCAGGAAGACCATATTTCAATGTCACAATATTACTAAAATTAAGCTTGTATTTAGATATCAATAAAAGTGAAGTGCTTAATATAGTGTGTTTTAAGCACGAGCATAAACATGTTCTTATTTCGTATAAACTACTTTCTTTTCTTATCTTCTCTATTCGTCTTGTTTCCTATTTTATTTTTATATTTTCGTTTTTATATCTGGAGGAAATAAAAGGTTTTAAAATTAATTAATGTCCAACTCGGGAATATTGTTATATATAGGTGTCTTATTACAAGTGATGTTGTTGAGGGATGTTGTTTTACTTAGAGAGAGTCTTATTGAGAGTTTGTCGTTGTTTCTGTTATGAAGAGATTGTTCGTGTTATGAAGATTTTTATATATATATAAAAATGTTCATACTTAGATTTGTAGCTATGAGCTCCAAATTGTATTTATTGTATACACCCCAGGTCCGCTTTTTTTCCATCGTTGATGCAAATTGGTCGACGGGCACCAAATCGTTATTTGTTATATAAGGGGTTTCATTGAGAAAGTTTTATTAAGAGAGTTTTAGAGAGTCTTAGTGAGAGTTTGTTGTTGAGTCTTAGAGAGAGATGTTGTAAGAGAGACTTCGCTATTTGTTATATAGGATTCATATTTATAAAAATGTTCATAACTTAGATTTTTCAACTGAATTTGGCAAAAAATAAAGTACAATAAAATAAAGTAAATAATATATAGTTCAAGAAAATAAATACCAATAGAACAAAGTTGGATAAAATGAAGTACAATAAACTAAAGTACAATCAAAAAAAATAAAGTACGATAAAATAAAGTAAAATAAAATGAAGTAAAATAAAAAGTACTTTAAAATAATGAAGTACAATAAAAAAAAGTACAATCGTTTCACGTGATTGCACAGTGAACGAGGAATAAAAAATTACTAATTCAGCATTTGCCCTCCTCCCTCATTTAGCTTCAAAATCCCTAGGGGACGTCAAAATGAACAAACAGTTAAGTTTTTGGCCTTACCGTACGTAAATTAGAGTTCTGCAAAAAGAAATGACTAAGTCCATCATTTGCCTTTCCCCATTTAGCCCAGAAAGGCCCAAATATTTAAATTTGGGTTCAGCACCATACAAGAGTGCTAAATAGACATATACAGAAAATTTTGGACAAATATGGTGTTTTATTAGCCTTTTTAGCCCCTCGGGCACACCCAAGAGTTATCGCGAAGTACAGACCTACAAAATTATATAGAAATCAGTTAGTTACAACTTTTCAGAAGGTTTTATAAAAAGCTAAGGCATAAATTTTTTTTAAAAGCACAAAAGTGTCAATTTTATCTATTTTAACCCGTAAGGCACCCCTAGGAGGCAACCGGAGTTTTCCCGGGAAATCCGTTCAGTTACTTTTTTATGCATATCATGTTTAATGTTGTGCCAAAATTTCAAAATATTCTAAGGCATTGTTATTGAAAAAGTGCGGACAGACAAACGGACTAACGGACAAGGGTGAAATAACAAATTCCTCCTCCTTTTGTCGGAAGATCAATAAAATAAGGGACGATAAAACGTACATAAAATAAAGTATAATTAAAAACATGCACGATAACATAAAGTACAATAATGAACATACAATAAAAAAAGAATAACATAAAGTCCAAAAAAATATAAAAATAAAGTACGAATAATAAAGTACAAAACATAAAATACAATAAAAAAGTACAATAAAATAAAGTGCAATAAAATTAAATACAATAAAATAAAGTGCAATAAAATTAAATACAATAAAATAAAGCACAATAAATAAAGTATAAAAAGTACAAAACCAATAAAGTACAAAAATGTACAAAATAATGAAGTAAAATAAAAAGTATAAAAATAAAATACAATAAAATAAAGGACGATAAACAGTACAATAAAATTAAGCTCAATAAAATAAAATGCAATAAGATAAAGTACTGTAATGAAAAGTACAAGGATTGACATTTTTTTAATAAGTACGGTAAAATAAAGTACAATAAAAAAGTAAAATAACATGAAGTACAAAAATGTTAAGAACAATAAAAAGTATAAAATAAAGTACAAAAATGTTAAGAACAATAAAAAGTATAAAATAAAGTACAAAAATGTTAAGAACAATAAAAAGTATAAAATAAAGTACAAAAATGTTAAGAACAATAAAAAGTATAAAATAAAGTACAAAAATAGTGTACAATAATAAAAGTACAATAAATAAAGTAAAATAAAATAAAGTATAAAAAAGACCTCACGTGTTTTTCACGTTCTTTTCCGCCTTCGCGGTACGGGTTCGAGCCTGCCTTCCTACTACCACTTTTTTTTTTTTTTTTTGCTCAACACACATCTCCAAACACCCGGACAACGCCGGGTGCCTATGCTAGTATATATATATATATATATATATATATGTGTGTGTGTGTGTGTGTGTGTGTGTGTGTGTGTGTGTGTGTGTGTGTGTGTGTTCCCGGATGGAAAAATAAATTAACTTTAACCTATCGCAGACTTAGCACCTACATAATCCGACTTTTAAAGTGTTTATGAGGACCAAAGAGAATTCATTTATATAAGGATGAAAAAAGACCTTTACTAAAACTGTTAAATAGAATAGACTTAGCACTTGCATGAGCCGATTCCGCAAAAGTCTTCAATTTTAAAACAGAATTTAGCTACATAAGGATGAAAAGAGAAAATCTTAACTAAAATTTTGTAAATAGAAAACGGGGATCATCAGCTGCTTACCATGTAGCTGTTTCGGAGATTTAAAAACAGGACAGCTGTTAAATACATGGCTATCCAGTGGATAAAACCACTTCCCAAATAAAAAAAAACATGTAAAATAATACGGTTACTATTTTTACTAATATATGAAAAATATTAGATGAATTAAATAATAAAATAGGAAAAGAAAAACTATTAATAAGTAAGATCCATTCTGCGGCATGTAAACTGGCATAATAATGCTATGAGAATAAAAATGCGTAAAAGCTTCAGTACCTTTGGTACCAGAAAGGCAAATTGATAAGAAGAAGGAAACCTAGCCATATATATCTAAAAACCCAATGTATATATATCTAAAAACCCAATGTATATATATCTAAAAACCCAATGTATATATATCTAAAAACTCAATACATAGTCTAAAGAAGCTTTGAAAAAAAAGTGCAAAAATAAAAATAAAGAATGCAGTTGAAATTCCCGGAAGGAAAAAAAAATTAACTTTAACTTATCGCAGACTTAGCATCTTTTTTTTTTTTTTTTTATTACATTTTCACCCCAAACAAGGCAAATTGCCACTTTGGTGTAGGGGGCTACATAATCCGATTTCTTAAACGTTTAATGTTTATAATGTTTATAAAATGTTTATAATGACCAAAGAGAATTCATTTATAAATGGATGAAAAAAAAGCAAATATAAAGTTTCACATGGATTCAAATACCTTATATATGAAGTTTCATGTCTGTAGACCAAAAACTCTAGGAGGAGTTTGGTAGGCAAAATTTGTTCAACAAAAATATATGCGTATACATAAATATATATGGAAACAATTTTGTGTTTATTATAAATATTTTACGCAAATATTATGGAAGTATAAATTATGTAGAATATCTGTATGAATATAATTACACGTAATAGTTAACTAAAGATTATTATTCCATTAGAAAACCGAAGCAACTAATAGGGAATTAATTAAAATGAATGTTTAAAAGAATATGTAAATTAGCTAGATCTTTTGCTAGTGAACGCAATTCCACGACTCATATATAAGAAAATTGTATTTTCGTTTTAAATAAAAAGAAAATAGGTTTTTTTAATATGAATGTCAATACACACAAAAGAAAAACGAATTTATAGGAGTATATAGATTCGGCAGCAAAGTGCGTCTCTGTCCTAGGCCGATCCATCGCTCTAAGCATAATGATCACCCGCGTGTTGATGGAGAGACCCCGGGAACATTTTCCAAGGCCATCGACAAGGCTCTGGATGATTGGCCCACAGAATGCTCCCAGGCGTGATGGGACTTTATCTTCAATGCTGTGTACAAGGCTGCCATTGACACCTTTGCGAAAATTACAAGGAAGAACGGTTCGAGGTTGTCTTTTGGTCAGCGTGAGAATTTCATCTGTCCTTGGATGGAAGCTGGAACCTGTGGACGAAAGCATTTCAACTCCAAAACTATGATTGACTTTCTAAAATTTTATTAACTTTCCAGGCGTTGATCGCAGAAGAAATGGAAAGTTATTTTGAGACACATCAACTCCTAGCCAAGGGCGGGGGGCACAACCGTTTATCCATCCGCTCTGCTTGACATCCGAATTCGAACTCAACTATTTTCCCAACTAGCCCGAACACGTGAAAGACAGACACGTACTGCCGATGCTGGTCAAATATTTTGCGGTGCAACATGATCGGTTACCGAGTTTGATGTATTTTGACATGTTTTGATAATATATCAAAACATAGTTCCACATCTCTTGTTTACTTCTAGTGAGATAAATAGATCATTAGATAAATAGATAGATAGATAGATAGATAGATAGATAGATAGATAGCAGCCACTTTCTATTCTGCTCAACCAACTATATAACACCATCAAGTCCACATCTCGGAAGATCATCAACGATCGCAGTAAACAAACGGAGAAATGGGCTGAACACTACCAAGACCTGTACTCGAAGAAAACCGTCGTCAGTGAGAAAGCCATCGAGAACACTACGAAACTGGCCACCATGGACGTGCTTGACTCACCACCAACCATCGATAAATTAATGAAGATCATTAACTCACTCTCCTATGGAAAGGAAAGGCTCCAGGCAGTGATAGAATCCCACCAGAGATTGTGAAGACAGTAAGGGAAAAGTCACTCCTGGACCACCACCACGGATTCCTGCTACAGTGCTGAAAAAGGGGCACAATATCCAGGATATGCGGGACGCAAAGCTCGTCACGCTCTTCAAGAATATGGACGACAGTAGGAACTGTGACAACTATCGCGAGAGATACCCCTACAGCATCGTTAATAAATCTTTTGCACAGGTTGTTCTCAACAGTCTTCAACTGATGATCAGAGTCACATTATGGGTTTCGGGCAACACAATCAACGAAAGAAATTTTTGAAACAAGATGCAATTCACACTTTAAACAAAAAGTGCTCGGATGCGTGTGGAGCGAGCTACAGATATCGCAGCGGAAAGAAAGGCAGGAATTAAGAAAACCCGCATGGCGGAACAGCAAAGGAAAGATGGGTTAGGATATGAGATTTCAAACCCATGTGACGACAAGGCAAGCAGACATGTCTACGCCGGGGAATAAGAAGCACGTGTTCGACAGGTCAGAGTTTTGTTTACTATATGATGAACTAAGAGAGTTTAAACAAGATGTATTGCACTTTTTGAAAGTACTGTAAATACATGCCTTTTATTTCAAAAAAGCTGGATTAAACTTCTTTCATTTTTATTTTGCGAGACTTACATATACAACAAGTCAGAGTGAAAATATCAAGACACGTTGCAGATGGGCATTTTGAGAAACCTCCACCGAAACAACTATTCTGAGAGCATTACATCAGCTCCAAGAAATTTGGACCAAACACTGCAAGACATCACACGAAAATTCACCACAGTTTGTGTATCATACACGAAGTACTTGTCGAAATGCCATGTATGACATCAAAACGGTATTCAGGAGCAACTTAACTTTCTGAAAGCATCTTGTGCGAGTCAATCCGGAAAAAAACTATGACCAAAAATTGTGTGTATAAGATTCTATGTAAATATGGAAAATTATACAAAGCTGAAATATGTTGTCCATTAAAAGAATTTAGAAGAAAACTGAAAAGGCGTAATACGTCAAGAGATTTAAATATTAGGTATGGCTGACCACATATGGAGGGAAAAAGGAAACAATCTACCCTCATGGGACGAATTAAAAATTGTACACAGAGAAGAACGGTTGAGAGTAAGACGACTCAAAGAAGTAGCACATATATTGGACGACGATCACTTACTTAGCATATCTAGTATAGAATTTAACACAATATGAAAATCAGTAATTATAAACAATAGATAAAGTCATATATATATATATAAAGTCATATATATATATATATATATAAAGTCATATATATATATATATATTCTTCTATGAATTTGGATTTTTGTGTATTGATATTCATATTAAAAAGTAAATACAACTTGGTTATATATGAGTCGTGGAATTGCATTCATCTACAAAAGATCTAGCTAATTTACATATTCTTTTAAACATTCATTTTAATTAATTCCCTATAAGATTTTTCGTTTTTTTTTATGGGACCATCATTTTTAGCTAATTATTACGTGTAATTATATTCATGCAAATATTCTATATGATTTATATTTGCGTAAAAAAGGGTATAGTAAACACAAAATATATATAGGAGTGTTACAGAGAGAGAGAGAGAGAGAGAGAGAGAGAGAGAGAGGTGAGTAAACGTGGTGGTAGACACGTTTACCAGAACCGAAGGTCAGCTGACCAGATTACGTATGAGTGACGTGGTCAGGTTGGCTAGATCGGTGAGATTTTATTTGGGCTTTGAAGAAGACAGACGGCTTTCCGTTGTCTCCCCCTCTTAACTGGGGAGAGGAGAGACGAACGCTGACGTGTGTAGAAAAAGAAACCACACAGACCGATTTCACTTCCACCTTCTGCAGGACCTCTGGGGAAAGTGAAATAAAACTATAAAACCCATTCATCGTCTTGGAGTGATAAATCTTCGTAAAACAGGTATCAAGTCTCCCTCCAGGATGAGAAATTTCCAGATGGTCCAACATCGAAGAAGCAGAGGTAGGTTCTGAAAATGCATGTCACACACACGATTCCCTTTATGATAATCAAACACACAATCATTTATATTAGAGACAATCATACGCACACGGAATCCTTTTATGTTATACACTAGACGTAAATGGTGCCCCTCAATGAAGAACCCTATGTAACAGGAGAAACGCAACGTAATCTTGATAAGAGGTTATATGAACACAAAAGAAATGTGAAAAAATAATAATAAACTTAATGTTATTTTCTGTCACAGTAATGAGAGTGATCACTATATTGACTTTAATAATGCGACTCCCCTAAAACACATACACAATAAATCAACACGTAGTTTAATCCAATCTGCTCTCATTTGCAAATCTACTAATATAAGAAAATGCCCAAATTTTAAAGATTATATAATTGTATTAATGGTTTTCTTTCTTCATTTGTGAATTTAAAACCAATCGAAAAATCAAATGAACTAAAAAAGTTTGTTTCGGTGTCAATTAAGTCTTCATTTATGCATATATACTTTCATTACGGCTTTATTTTTTGTGCTAATTAGTCAACACTTGACAAAATCAGAAATTTTAGGCACACAGACGAAGAGAGGAAGTTTTTTACACTAATGACAAGAAGTTATGGCACATAATGCATATGAGAGCGTAGGAAATATCAGCAGCAGCGAAGGATGGCTGGCTTGCGAATAGATTAGCAGCAGCAGTAGCCGAAAAACGCGCATATGCAAATTAGGAAGAAAAAGAGAAAAAAAACATACCACGTACTCGGGAGAAAAACAAAGTCGGCGTCAAAGAAAATGGACGTGTAAAGTCGAAGGCGAGTAATGGCTGGCTAATGCCAGCGTGAGGTGGGTGGAGAAAAGTGTATTCCGAGCAAGATAAACAATGGCGAGAGACTTTTTAAGTGATATCGAGGCGGGAGCGTAACAGTAATGAATGATTGTGTTAAGAAAAATGCTGGCCGGGAGTTTTATTTATTTATGTTTGTTTTGCGAATGTCACATTACAGTTAGACGCCGAATGTTTGCTAGGGATGAACGGATGAACAGAGCATACTTTGACTTCGCAATCTAGAGTGTGTGCTTTCTTCTCTTCCCAAAAGCATTTTCTTGTGTGAGAGACGTTCCTAAACTTTTTCTACGCTATCATTATTTTTATGGACAATTCTCGACTGAGCTTTAATCAGTGGTTTATACTTATATAACATTTACAACAAAACCTCCCCCCAGAAAACGACTTTTTTTCTTCCTCTCTGTACCTAAATCTAATAGGAAATGTCGTGAACAGAATTTGTTTCCAAAATCTGTGGAAAATTTTATCACTGGACTGCTTCCTATGGACTACAATATGGTCGTTTTCAAGTCTAATGTCATCAAATATTCGTTTAGCCATTCATTTAAATAACCACATTTTACCCATTCTATTTATCGTTTTCAATCCTCACATATTATTGTTTATCATCCAATTGAAAATCTCATTTAAGCTTTATCTTCGAGAGTTTCCTCTTTTTTACATGATAACTGATGATTTATTCGCGTATAAAAAAAGGTTTGCCGACGGACGGGGCCAGTTATAGGGAAGCTTGGTCGCATCTAAAATAAAATTTTAACCCTTGTCCTTCAGTGGCCTATCGGCCTTGATAAGTGGTGACGCCTATGTAAAAAATAAAATGCGTCCACTCAATCTACGAGTTTAGCGATGGAAATTCCATTACCAATAAACGTATGACAGGTCGTTGTCTAACGATAAATAGAGGGAAAATTTGAGAGTATTCAAAAATCAAATGCGTCCATTCAACGAAGGAAATACAAAATCACAAGTAAACTATGATATCGAAGGACGCACGGACAGGAAGAGTAAAAGAAACAGAAAATGATTGAGCGAAAATATAAAAAGCAAAACCAATTCATTAAATGGCAAGAAATTATTAACCAAATAGGAAGAGCGATAAAAAGAGCGACATTTTATCGCTTTATTAAACGAACTTTTGTGTGTTGTTGTTTCCGCATCAAAAACAACGAAAAGCAAATAAACAATTTTGTTTTGCTTTTGTTTTGTTTTTTAATTATTTTTTTTTCAGGTTCGTTCATCCAAATAGAAACTGCAATAAAACAATAAACACGGATTTTGTTGATTATTAATAACGTTCGTTATTGTTGATTACTTAAGCAATTTGTAGAAAAAGAGGTTCAATGGTCCATTTTGTTATACAAAAGCAGGGAACTTTCCACTTAATAATTACATAACAAAATGATCCTTTAAATAGACTATATATATATATATATATATATATATATATATATATATATATATATATATATATATAAAGCTGAATGTGTGTGGGTGTGTGTGTGTGTGTGTGTGTGAGTGTGGTCACGAATAGGCTCCTATATGGTTGACTATTTTAAAAAACTGATTACATATAATGATAGAAGATGTATCGAGACACAGGAATGAGTACGTTTGATCTGGCAGAACGGTGGTTCATTAAAATTGTGGGGTCTGCGTTCGCGCCTGATCCACAAAGTATGGAAATAAAAAATTTAAAAATTAAAATGAACGTTTACAAGTGTTTTTGATATAGATGCACATAAGAATACTTTCATGTCTGAACTTAAATAAAATTGTGGGGTCTGCATTCGCGCCTGGCCTCCATCGAATGGAAATAGGCACAAACTCAAATAAAGACTTTTTATATCTATCTGCGTAAGTATACTTTGATAATTATTTTTCAATTTGAAGAAATATGGTATAATAAAATTATGGGTTGTTCGTTCGCACCTGACCTCCCTAGAATTGAAATATGTCACAAAGTTTAATAAGGTTTTTTAAATATAGATCCACAGAATATTGTGATAAGCGCTTCAGTGTGAAAAGGTATGGCATAATAAATTATGGTGTTTATCTATTTTATTTTTACTTTCATCATATTTTGCTTTGGTTTTGATACCCCCATTCGAAGCTATATCTTTACAACACTTCCTTTTCATAACCTATCATACTTTCATAAATCAGAGTCCATTTTCTGTAGGCTGTTTTTGAACCCAGTCAACGACGGGTACTTTTGCTAGTATATATATATATATATATATATATATATATATATATATATA